>NC_092711.1:4141929-4317978 GCF_047496885.1 Scyliorhinus torazame | reverse complement strand
TTACCTGTAGTGCAGTAGACTTTGCGTATACGATCTCCTCATCCACACCCACCGATACCACAATGGCATCCACCTTACTGTATTCGTCATCGCCTCGCTGTGGGGGGGCAGAGCAGTTAGTTATCGAGCAGGAGCGTCGTCCCCAACCCCCCTCAGTACTGACCCTGCGACAGTGCGGCACTCCCTCAGTACTGACCCTCTGACAGTGCGGCACTCCCTCAGTACTGACCCTCTGACAGTGCGGCACTCCCTCAGTACTGACCCTCTGACAGTGCGGCACTCCCTCAGTACTGACCCTCTGACAGTGCGGCACTCCCTCAGTACTGACCCTCTGACAGTGCAGCAACCCCTCAGTACTGACCCTCTGACAGGGCAGCACTCCCTCAGTACTGACCCTCTGACAGTGCGGCACTCCCTCAGTACTGACCCTCTGACAGTGCGGCACTCCCTCAGTACTGACCCTCTGACTGTGCGGCACTCCCTCAGTACTGACACTCTGACAGGGCGGCACTCCCTCAGTACTGACCCTCTGACAGTGCGGCACTCCCTCAGTACTGACCCTCTGACAGGGCGGCGCTCCCTCAGTACTGACCCTCTGACAGTGCGGCACTCCCTCAGTACTGACCCTCTGACAGTGCGGCACTCCCTCAGTACTGACCCTCTGACAGTGCGGCGCTCCCTCAGTACTGACCCTCTGACAGTGCGGCGCTCCCTCAGTACTGACCCTCTGACAGTGCGGCACTCCCTCAGTACTGACCCTCTGACAGTGCGGCTCTCCCTCAGCACTGACCCTCTGACAGTGCGGCTCTCCCTCAGCACTGACCCTCTGACAGTGCGGCGCTCCCTCAGCACTGACCCTCTGACAGTGCGGCGCTCCCTCAGTACTGACCCTCTGACAGTGCGGCACTCCCTCAGTACTGACCGTCTGACAGTCCGGCACTCCCTCATTACTGACCCTCTGACAGTGCGGCACTCCCTCAGTACTGACCCTCTGACAGTGCGGCGCTCCCTCAGTACTGACCCTCTGACAATGCGGCGCTCCCTCAGTACTGACCCTCTGACAGTGCGGCACTCCCTCAGTACTGACCCTCTGACAGTGCGGCACTCCCTCAGTACTGACCCTCTGACAGTGCGGCACTCCCTCAGTACTGACCCTCTGACAGTGCGGCACTCCATCAGTACTGACCCTCTGACAGTGCGGCACTCCCTCAGTACTGACCCTCTGACAGTGCGGCACTCCCTCAGTGCTGACCCTCTGACAGTGCGGCACTCCCTCAGTACTGACCCTCAGACAGTGCGGCGCTCCCTCAGTACTGACCCTCTGACAGTGCGGCACTCCCTCAGTACTGACCCTCTGACAGTGCGGCACTCCCTCAGTACTGACCCTCTGACAGTGCGGCGCTCCCTCTGTGTGACCCCCCCGCTCTGTGTGACCCCCCCCCGCTCTGTGTGAGTTACCCCCCCCGCTCTGTGTGAGTTACCCCCCGCTCTGTGAGAGTTACCCTCCCCCCGCTCTGTGTGACCCCCCCGCTCTGTGTGAGTTACCCCCCCCGCTCTGTGTGAGTTACCCCCCCAGTTACCCCCCCCGCTCTGTGTGAGTTACCCCCCGCTCTGTGTGAGTTACCCCCCCGCTCTGTGAGAGTTACCCTCCCCCGCTCTGTGTGAGTTACCCCCCCCCCGCTCTGTGTGACCCCCCCCTCTGTGTGAGTTACCCCCCCCGCTCTGTGTGAGTTCCCCCCCCGCTCTGTGTGAGTTACCCCCCCCCGCTCTGTGTGAGTTACCCCCCCCCCCGCTCTGTGTGACCCCCCCGCTCTGTGTGAGTTACCCCCCCCGCTCTGTGTGACCCCCCCGCTCTGTGTGACCCCCCCGCTCTGTGTGAGTTACCCCCCCCCCGCTCTGTGTGAGTTACCCCCCCCGCTCTGTGTGAGTTACCCCCCCCGGCTCTGTGTGACCCCCCCCCCCGCTCTCTGTGAGTTACCCCCCCCGCTCTGTGTGACCACCCCCGCTCAGTGTGAGTTACCCCCCCCCGCTCAGTGTGAGTTACCCCCCCCGCTCTGTGTGACCCCCCCCTCTGTGTGAGTTACCCCCCCCGCTCTGTGTGAGTTACCCACCCCCCCCGCTCTGTGTGAGTTACCCCCCCCCGCTCTGTGTGACCCCCCCGCTCTGTGTGACCCCCCCGCTCTGTGTGAGTTACCCCCCCCCGCTCTGTGTGAGTTACCCCCCCCGCTCTGTGTGAGTTACCCCCCCCCGGCTCTGTGTGACCCCCCCCCCCCGCTCTGTGTGAGTTACCCTCCCCCCGTTCTGTGAGAGTTACCCTCCCCCCCGTTCTGTGAGAGTTACCCTCCCCCCCGCTCTGTGAGAGTTACCCTCCCCCCCGCTCTGTGAGAGTTACCCTCCCCCCCGCTCTGTGAGAGTTACCCTCCCCCCCGCTCTGTGAGTTACCCTCCCCCCCGCTCTGAGAGAGTTACCCTCCCCCCCGCTCTGAGAGAGTTACCCTCCCCCCCGCTCTGTGAGAGTTACCCTCCCCCCCGCTCTGTGAGAGTTACCCCCCCCCCGCTCTGTGTGCGTTACCCCCCCGCTCTGTGTGAGTTACCCACCCCCCCGCTCTGTGTGAGTTACCCACCCCGCTCTGTGTGAGTTACCCCCCCCCGCTCTGTGTGAGTTACCCCCCCCCGCTCTGTGTGAGTTACCCCCCCCGCTCTGTGTGAGTTACCCCCCCCGCTCTGTGTGAGTTACCCCCCCCAGCTCTGTGTGAGTTACCCCCCCCGCTCTGTGTGAGTTACCCCCCCCGCTCTGTGTGAGTTACCCAGTTACCCCCCCCCGCTCTGTGTGAGTTACCCCCCCCGCTCTGTGTGAGTTACCCAGTTACCCCCCCCCGCTCTGTGTGAGTTACCCCCCCCGCTCTGTGTGAGTTACCCCCCCCCGCTCTGTGTGACCCCCCCCCCGCTCTGTGTGAGTTACCCCCCCGCTCTGTGTGAGTTACCCCCCCCGCTCTGTGTGAGTTACCCCCCCCGCTCTGTGAGAGTTACCCCCCCCGCTCTGTGTGAGTTACCCCCCCCCGCTCTGTGTGAGTTACCCCCCCGCTCTGTGTGAGTTACCCTCCCCCCGCTCTGTGTGAGTTACCCCCCCCGCTCTGTGTGACCCCCCCCCCACTCTGTGTGTTACCCTCCCCCCCGCTCTGTGTGAGTTACCCCCCCCGCTCTGTGTGAGTTACCCCCCCCCGCTCTGTGAGATACCGCCCCCCGCTCTGTGTGAGTTACCCCCCCCCCGCTCTGTGAGAGTTACCCCCCCCCCGCTGTGTGAGTTCCCCCCCCCGCTCTGTGTGAGTTACCCCCCCCGCTCTGTGTGAGTTACCCCCTCCGCTCTGTGTGAGTTACCCCCCCCGCTCTGTGTGAGTTACCCCCCCCGCTCTGTGTGAGTTACCCTGCCCCGCTCTGTGTGAGTTACCCCCCCCCGCTCTGTGTGAGTTACCCCCCCCGCTCTGTGTGACCCCCCCACTCTGTGTGAGTTACCCTCCCCCGCTCTGTGTGACCCCCCCCGCTCTGTGTGAGTTACCCCCCCCGCTCTGTATGACCCCTCCCACTCTGTGTGAGTTACCCTCCCCCGCTCTGTGTGAGTTACCCTCCCCCGCTCTGTGTGACCCCCCCCCGCTCTGTGTGAGTTACCCCCCCCGCTCTGTGTGAGTTACCCCCCCCCCGCTCTGTGTGAGTTACCCCCCCCGCTCTGTGTGAGTTACCCCCCCCGCTCTGTGTGAGTTACCCCCCCCGCTCTGTGTGACCCCCCCCGCTCTGTGTGAGTTACCCCCCCCCGCTCTGTGTGAGTTACCCCCCCCCCGCTCTGTGTGAGTTACCCCCCCCCGCTGTGTGAGTTACCCCCCCCGCTCTGTGTGAGTTACCCCCCCCCCGCTCTGTGTGAGTTACCCCCCCCGCTCTGTGTGAGTTACCCCCCCCCGCTCTGTGTGAGTTACCCCCCCGCTCTGTGTGAGTTACCCCCCCCGCTCTGTGTGAGTAACCCCCCCCGCTCTTTGTGAGTTACCCCCCCCGCTCTTTGTGAGTTACCCCCCCCGCTCTGTGTGAGTTACCCCCCCCCCGCTCTGTGTGAGTTACCCCCCCCCCGCTCTGTGTGAGTTACCCCCCCGCTCTGTGTGAGTTACCCCCCCCTCTGTGTGACCCACCCCCGCTCTGTGTGAGTTACCCCCCCCGCTCTGTGTGAGTTACCCCCCCCCGCTCTGTGTGAGTTACCCCCCCCCCCGCTCTGTGTGAGTTACCCCCCCCCGCTCTGTGTGAGTTACCCCCCCCCCGCTCTGTGTGAGTTACCCCCCCCGCTCTGTGTGAGTTACCCCCCCCCCTGCTCTGTGTGAGTTACCCCCCCGCTCTGTGTGAGTTACCCCCCCGCTCTGTGTGAGTTACCCCCCCCGCTCTGTGTGAGTAACCCCCCCCGCTCTTTGTGAGTTACCCCCCCCGCTCTTTGTGAGTTACCCCCCCCGCTCTGTGTGAGTTACCCCCCCCCGCTCTGTGTGACCCCCCCCCGCTCTGTGTGAGTTACCCCCCCGCTCTGTGTGAGTTACCCCCCCCCTCTGTGTGACCCACCCCCGCTCTGTGTGAGTTACCCCCCCCCGATCTGTGTGAGTTACCCCCCCCCGCTCTGTGTGAGTTACCCCCCCCCGCTCTGTGTGAGTTACCCCCCCCCGCTCTGTGTGAGTTACCCCCCCCCCGCTCTGTGTGAGTTACCCCCCCCGCTCTGTGTGAGTTACCCCCCCCGCTCTGTGTGAGTTACCCCCCCCGCTCTGTGTGAGTTACCCCCCCCCCCGCTCTGTGTGAGTTACCCCCCCCCCCGCTCTGTGTGAGTTACCCCCCCGCTCTGTGTGAGTTACCCCCCCGCTCTTTGTGAGTTACCCCCCCCGCTCTTTGTGAGTTACCCCCCCCGCTCTGTGTGAGTTACCCCCCCCCCCGCTCTGTGTGACCCCCCCCGCTCTGTCCGAGTTACCCCCCCCCGCTCTGTGTGAGTTACCCCCACGGCTCTGTGTGAGTTACCCTCCCCCGCTCTGTGTGAGTTACCCTCCCCCGCTCTGTGTGAGTTACCCCCCCCGCTCTGTGTGAGTTACCCCCCCGCTCTGTGTGACCCCCCCCGCTCTGTGTGAGTTACCCTCCCCCGCTCTGTGTGACCCCCCCCGCTCTGTGTGAGTTACCCTCCCCCGCTCTGTGTGAGTTACCCCCCCGCTCTGTGTGACCCCCCCGCTCTGTGTGAGTTACCCTCCCCCGCTCTGTGTGAGTTACCCCCCCCGCTCTGTGTGACCCCCCCCCCCCCGCTCTGTGTGAGTTACCCCCCCCTGCTCTGTGTGAGTTACCCCCCCCGCTCTGTGTGAGTTACCCCCCCCGCTCTGTGTGAGTTACCCTCCCCCGCTCTGTGTGAGTTACTCCCCCGCTCTGTGTGACCCCCCCCGCTTTGTGTGAGTTACCCCCCCCCCGCTCTGTGTGAGTTACCCCCCCCGCTCTGTGTGAGTTACCCCCCCCGCTCTGTGTGAGTTACCCCCCCCGCTCTGTGTGAGTTACCCCCCCCGCTCTGTGTGAGTTACCCCCCCCGCTCTGTGTGAGTTACCCCCCCCCGCTCTGTGTGACCCCCCCCGCTCTGTGTGAGTTACCCCCCCGCTCTGTGTGACCCCCCCCGCTCTGTGTGAGTTACCCCCCCGCTCTGTGTGAGTTACCCCCCCCGCTCTGTGTGAGTTACCCCCCCCCGCTCTGTGTAAGTTACCCCCCCCTGCTCTGTGTGAGTTAGCCCCCCCGCTCTGTGTGAGTTACCCCCCCCGCTCTGTGTGAGTTACCCCCCCCGCTCTGTGTGTGACCCCCGCTCTGTGTGAGTTACCCCCCCCCCCCCGCTCTGTGTGAGTTCCCCCCCTGCTCTGTGTGAGTTACCCCCCACGCTCTGTGTGAGTTACCCCCCCTGCTCTGTGTGAGTTACCCCCCCCCGCTCTGTGTGAGTTACCCCCCCCCCGCTCTGTGTGAGTTACCCCCCCCCGCTCTGTGTGAGTTACCCCCCCCCGCTCTGTGTGAGTTACCCCGCCCACCCGCTCTGTGTGACCCCCCCGCTCTGTGTGAGTTACCCCCCCCGCTCTGTGTGACCCTCCCCGCTCAGTGTGAGTTACCCCCCCCCGCTCAGTGTGAGTTACCCCCCCCCGCTCAGTGTGAGTTACCCCCCCCCGCTCTGTGTGAGTTACCCCCCCGCTCTGTGTGAGTTACCCCCCCCGCTCTGTGTGAGTTACCCCCCCCCTCTGTGTGAGTTACCCCCCCCCCGCTCTGTGTGAGTTAGTGAGTTACCCCCCCCCGCTCTGTGTCTGTGCGAGTTACCCCCCCGCTCTGTGTGAATTACCCCCCCCGCTCAGTGTGAGTTACCCCCCCCCGCTCTGTGTGAGTTACCCCCCCCGCTCAGTGTGAGTTACCCCCCCCGCTCTGTGTGAGTTACCCCCCCCGCTCTGCGTGAGTTACCCCCCCCCGCTCTGTGTGAGTTACCCCCCACCTCTGTGTGAGTTGCCCCCCCGCTCTGTGTGAGTTAGTGAGTTACCCCCAACCGCTCTGTGTCTGTGCGAGTTACCCCCCCGCTCTGTGTGAGTTACCCCCCCCCGCTCTGTGTGAGTTACCCCCCCCCGCTCTGTGTGAGTTACCCCCCCCCGCTCTGTGTGAGTTACCCCCCCCGCTCTGTGTGAGTTACCCCCCCCCGCTCTGTGTGAGTTACCCCCCCCCGCTCTGTGTGAGTTACCCCCCCGCTCTGTGTGAGTTACCCTCCCCCCGCTCTGTATGAGTTACCCTCCCCGCGCTCTGTGAGAGTTACCCTCCCCCGCGCTCTGTGAGAGTTACCCTCCCCCGCGCTCTGTGAGAGTTACCCTCCCCCGCGCTCTGTGAGAGTTACCCTCCCCCGCGCTCTGTGAGAGTTACCCTCCCCCGCGCTCTGTGAGAGTTACCCTCCCCGCGCTCTGTGAGAGTTACCCTCCCCCGCGCTCTGTGAGAGTTACCCTCCCCCGCGCTCTGTGAGAGTTACCCTCCCCCGCGCTCTGTGAGAGTTACCCTCCCCCCGCTCTGTGAGAGTTACCCTCCCCCCGCTCCGTGAGAGTTACCCTCCCCCCCGCTCCGTGAGAGTTACCCTCCCCCCCGCTCCGTGAGAGTTACCCTCCCCTCCGCTCTGTGAGAGTTGCCCTCCCCCCCGCTCTGTGAGAGTTGCCCTCCCCCCCGCTCTGTGAGAGTTGCCCTCCCCCCGCTCTGTGAGAGTTACCCTCCCCCCCGCTCTGTGAGAGTTACCCCCCCCCCCGCTCTGTGTGAGTTACCCCCCCGCTCTCTGTGAGTTACCCCCCCCGCTCTGTGTGAGTTACCCCCCCCGCCCTGTGTGAGTTACCCCCCCCGCTCTGTCTGAGTTACCCCCCCCGCTCTGTCCGAGTTACCCCCCCCCGCTCTGTGTGAGTTACCCCCACGGCTCTGTGTGAGTTACCCTCCCCCGCTCTGTGTGAGTTACCCTCCCCCGCTCTGTGTGAGTTACCCCCCCCGCTCTGTGTGAGTTACCCCCCCCGCTCTGTGTGACCCCCCCCGCTCTGTGTGAGTTACCCTCCCCCGCTCTGTGTGACCCCCCCCGCTCTGTGTGAGTTACCCTCCCCCGCTCTGTGTGAGTTACCCCCCCGCTCTGTGTGACCCCCCCGCTCTGTGTGAGTTACCCTCCCCCGCTCTGTGTGAGTTACCCCCCCCGCTCTGTGTGACCCCCCCCCCGCTCTGTGTGAGTTACCCCCCCCCGCTCTGTGTGAGTTACCCCCCCCGCTCTGTGTGAGTTACCCCCCCCGCTCTGTGTGAGTTACCCTCCCCCGCTCTGTGTGAGTTACTCCCCCGCTCTGTGTGACCCCCCCCGCTTTGTGTGAGTTACCCCCCCCCCCGCTCTGTGTGAGTTACCCACCCCGCTCTGTGTGAGTTACCCCCCCCGCTCTGTGTGAGTTACCCCCCCCGCTCTGTGTGAGTTACCCCCCCCGCTGTGTGTGAGTTACCCCCCCCGCTCTGTGTGAGTTACCCCCCCCGCTCTGTGTGAGTTACCCCCCCCCGCTCTGT
Organism: Scyliorhinus torazame; assembly: GCF_047496885.1. Classification (NCBI taxonomy): domain Eukaryota; kingdom Metazoa; phylum Chordata; class Chondrichthyes; order Carcharhiniformes; family Scyliorhinidae; genus Scyliorhinus; species Scyliorhinus torazame. Next base: position 4,309,900 of record NC_092711.1, on the reverse strand, counting down.
GTGACCCCCCCGCTCTGTGTGAGTTACCCCCCCGCTCTGTGTGACCCCCCCCGCTCTGTGTGAGTTACCCCCCCGCTCTGTGTGAGTTACCCCCCCCGCTCTGTGTGAGTTACCCCCCCCGCTCTGTGTGAGTTACCCCCCCCTGCTCTGTGTGAGTTAGCCCCCCCGCTCTGTGTGAGTTACCCCCCCGCTCTGTGTGAGTTACCCCCCCCCTCTCTGTGAGAGTTACCCCCCCCCGCTCTGTGTGAGTTACCCCCCCGCTCTGTGTGTGACCCCCGCTCTGTGTGAGTTACCCCCCCGCTGTGTGAGTTACCCCCCCCCGCTCTGTGTGAGTTACCCCCCCCGCTCTGTGTGAGTGACCCCCGCTCTGTGTGAGTTACCCCCCCGCTGTGTGAGTTACCCCCCCCCGCTCTGTGTGAGTTACCCCCCCCGCCCCCCGCTCTGTGTGAGTTCCCCCCCTGCTCTGTGTGAGTTACCCCCCCGCTCTGTGTGAGTTACCCCCCACGCTGTGTGAGAGTTACCCCCCCTGCTCTGTGTGAGTTACCCCCCCCGCTCTGTGTGAGTTACCCCCCCCCGCTCTGTGTGAGTTACCCCCCCCCGCTCTGTGTGAGTTACCCCGCCCACCCGCTCTGTGTGACCCCCCCGCTCTGTGTGAGTTACCCCCCCCGCTCTGTGTGACCCTCCCCGCTCAGTGTGAGTTACCCCCCCCCGCTCAGTGTGAGTTACCCCCCCCCGCTCAGTGTGAGTTACCCCCCCCCGCTCTGTGTGAGTTACCCCCCCCGCTCTGTGTGAGTTACCCCCCCCACTCTGTGTGAGTTACCCCCCCCCCTCTGTGTGAGTTACCCCCCCCGGCTCTGTGTGAGTTAGTGAGTTACCCCCCCCCACTCTGTGTCTGTGCGAGTTACCCCCCCCGCTCTGTGTGAATTACCCCCCCCGCTCAGTGTGAGTTACCCCCCCCCCGCTCTGTGTGAGTTACCCCCCCCCCGCTCTGTGTGAGTTACCCCCCCCGCTCTGTGTGAGTTACCCCCCCCGCTCTGTGTGAGTTACCCCCCCCCGCTCTGTGTGAGTTACCCCCCCCCGCTGTGTGAGTTACCCCCCCCGCTCTGTGTGAGTTACCCCCCCCCGCTCTGTGTGAGTTACCCCCCCCCCGCTCTGTGTGAGTTACCCCCCACCTCTGTGTGAGTTGCCCCCCCCGCTCTGTGTGAGTTAGTGAGTTACCCCCCCCCGCTCTGTGTCTGTGCGAGTTACCCCCCCGCTCTGTGTGAATTACCCCCCCCCGCTCTGTGTGAGTTACCCCCCCCGCTCTGTGTGAGTTACCCCCCCCCGCTCTGTGTGAGTTACCCCCCCCCGCTCTGTGTGAGTTACCCCCCCCCGCTCTGTGTGAGTTACCCCCCCCCGCTCTGTGTGAGTTACCCCCCCCGCTCTGTGTGAGTTACCCCCCCCGCTCTGTGTGAGTTACCCCCCCCGCTCTGTGTGAGTTACCCTCCCCCCCGCTCTGTGTGAGTTACCCTCCCCCCGCTCTGTGTGAGTTACCCTCCCCGCGCTCTGTGAGAGTTACCCTCCCCCGCGCTCTGTGAGAGTTACCCTCCCCCGCGCTCTGTGAGAGTTACCCTCCCCCGCGCTCTGTGAGAGTTACCCTCCCCGCGCTCTGTGAGAGTTACCCTCCCCCCGCGCTCTGTGAGAGTTACCCTCCCCCCCGCTCTGTGAGAGTTACCCTCCCCCCGCTCTGTGAGAGTTACCCTCCCCCCCGCTCTGTGAGAGTTACCCTCCCCCCCGCTCTGTGAGAGTTACCCTCCCCCCGCTCTGTGAGAGTTACCCTCCCCCCCGCTCTGTGAGAGTTACCCTCCCCCCGCTCTGTGAGAGTTGCCCTCCCCCCCGCTCTGTGAGAGTTGCCCTCCCCCCGCTCTGTGAGAGTTGCCCTCCCCCCCCGCTCTGTGAGAGTTGCCCTCCCCCCCGCTCTGTGAGAGTTGCCCTCCCCCCCGCTCTGTGAGAGTTGCCCTCCCCCCCGCTCTGTGAGAGTTGCCCTCCCCCCCGCTCTGTGAGAGTTGCCCTCCCCCCCGCTCTGTGAGAGTTGCCCTCCCCCCCGCTCTGTGAGAGTTACCCTCCCCCGCTCTGTGAGAGTTACCCCCCCCCGCTCTGTGTGAGTTACCCTCCCCCCCGCTCTGCGTGAGTTACCCCCCCCCCGCTCTGTGTGACCCCCCCCGCTCTGTGTGAGTTACCCCCCCGCTCTGTGTGTGACCCCCCCCGCTCTGTGTGAGTTACCCCCCCCGCTCTGTGTGACCCCCCCCCCCGCTCTGTGTGAGTTACCCCCCCCCCGCTCTGTGTGACCCCCCCCGCTCTGTGTGAGTTACCCAGTTACCCCCCCCGCTCTGCGTGAGTTACCCCCCCCGCTCTGTGTGAGTTACCCCCCCCCCCGCTCTGTGTCACCCCCCCCCGCTCTGTGTGAGTTACCCCCCCGCTCTGTGTGAGTTACCCCCCCCGCTCTGTGTGAGTTGAGTTACCCAGTTACCCCCCCGCTCTGTGTGAGTTACCCCCCCCGCTCTGTGTGAGTTACCCCCCCCCCGCTCGGTGTGAGTTACCCCCCCCGCTCTGTGAGAGTTACCCCCCCCGCTCTGTGTGAGTTACCCCCCCCCCGCTCTGTGTGAGTTACCCCCCCCCGCTCTGTGTGAGTTACCCCCCCCCCCGCTCTGTGTGAGTTACCCCCCCCGCTCTGTGTGAGTTACCCCCCCCGCTCTGTGTGAGTTACCTCCCCCGCTCTGTGTGAGTTACCCCCCCCCGCTCTGTGAGAGTTACCCCCCCCCCGCTCTGTGTGACCCCCCCCGTTCTGTGAGAGTTACCCTCCCCCGCGCTCTGTGAGAGTTACCCTCCCCCGCTCTGTGTGAGTTACCCCCCCCGCTCTGTGTGAGTTACCCTCCCCCCCGCTCTGTGTGAGTTACCCTCCCCCCGCTCTGTATGAGTTACCCTCCCCCGCGCTCTGTGAGAGTTACCCTCCCCCGCGCTCTGTGAGAGTTACCCTCCCCCGCGCTCTGTGAGAGTTACCCTCCCCCGCGCTCTGTGAGAGTTACCCTCCCCGCGCTCTGTGAGAGTTACCCTCCCCCGCGCTCTGTGAGAGTTACCCTCCCCCCCGCTCTGTGAGAGTTACCCTCCCCCCCGCTCTGTGAGAGTTACCCTCCACCCGCTCTGTGAGAGTTACCCTCCCCCCCGCTCTGTGAGAGTTACCCTCCCCCCCGCTCTGTGAGAGTTACCCTCCCCCCCGCTCTGTGAGAGTTACCCTCCCCCCCGCTCTGTGAGAGTTGCCCTCCCCCCCGCTCTGTGAGAGTTGCCCTCCCCCCCGCTCTGTGAGAGTTGCCCTCCCCCCCCGCTCTGTGAGAGTTGCCCTCCCCCCCGCTCTGTGAGAGTTGCCCTCCCCCCCGCTCTGTGAGAGTTGCCCTCCCCCCCGCTCTGTGAGAGTTGCCCTCCCCCCCGCTCTGTGAGAGTTGCCCTCCCCCCCGCTCTGTGAGAGTTACCCTCCCCCCGCTCTGTGAGAGTTACCCCCCCCCGCTCTGTGTGAGTTACCCTCCCCCCCGCTCTGTGTGAGTTACCCCCCCCCCGCTCTGTGTGACCCCCCCCGCTCTGTGTGAGTTACCCCCCCGCTCTGTGTGTGACCCCCCCCGCTCTGTGTGAGTTACCCCCCCCCGCTCTGTGTGACCCCCCCCCCCCGCTCTGTGTGAGTTCCCCCCCCCCCACTCTGTGTGACCCCCCCCGCTCTGTGTGAGTTACCCAGTTACCCCCCCCGCTCTGCGTGAGTTACCCCCCCCGCTCTGTGTGAGTTACCCCCCCCCCGCTCTGTGTCACCCCCCCCCGCTCTGTGTGAGTTACCCCCCCGCTCTGTGTGAGTTACCCCCCCCCGCTCTGTGTGAGTTGAGTTACCCAGTTACCCCCCCCGCTCTGTGTGAGTTACCCCCCCCGCTCTGTGTGAGTTACCCCCCCCGCTCTGTGAGAGTTACCCCCCCCCGCTCTGTGAGAGTTACCCCCCCCCGCTCTGTGTGAGTTACCCCCCCCCGCTCTGTGTGAGTTACCCCCCCCGCTCTGTGTGAGTTACCCTCCCCCCGCTCTGTGTGAGTTACCCCCCCCCGCTCTGTGTGACCCCCCCCCCCCACTCTGTGTGTTACCCTCCCCCCGCTCTGTGTGAGTTACCCCCCCCCCGCTCTGTGTGAGTTACCCCCCCCCCGCTCTGTGTGAGTTACCCACCCCCGCTCTGTGTGAGATACCGCCCCCCGCTCTGTGTGAGTTACCCCCCCCCCCGCTCTGTGAGAGTTACCCTCCCCCCGCTCTGAGAGAGTTACCCTCCCCCCCGCTCTGTGAGAGTTACCCTCCCCCCCGCTCTGTGAGAGTTACCCTCCCCCCCGCTCTGTGAGAGTTGCCCTCCCCCCCGCTCTGTGAGAGTTACCCTCCCCCCCGCTCTGTGAGAGTTACCCCCCCCCCGCTCTGTGTGAGTTACCCCCCCGCTCTCTGTGAGTTACCCCCCCCGCTCTGTGTGAGTTACCCCCCCCGCACTGTGTGAGTTACCCTCCCCCCGCTCTGTGTGAGTTACCCCCCCCCGCTCTGTGTGACCCCCCCCGCTCTGTGTGAGTTACCCCCCCGCTCTGTGTGTGACCCCCCCCGCTCTGTGTGAGTTACCCCCCCCGCTCTGTGTGACCCCCCCCCCGCTCTGTGTGAGTTACCCCCCCCGCTCTGTGTGACCCCCCCCGCTCTGTGTGAGTTACCCCCCCCGCTCTGTGTGAGTTACCCAGTTACCCCCCCCGCTCTGCGTGAGTTACCCCCCCCCGCTCTGTGTGAGTTACCCCCCCGCTCTGTGTGAGTTACCCCCCCCGCTCTGTGTGAGTTGAGTTACCCAGTTACCCCCCCCGCTCTGTGAGAGTTACCCCCCCCCGCTCTGTGTGAGTTACCCGCCCCCCGCTCTGTGTGAGTTACCCCCCCCCGCTCTGTGTGAGTTACCCTCCCCCCGCTCTGTGTGAGTTACCCCCCCCGCTCTGTGTGACCCCCCCCCACTCTGTGTGTTACCCTCCCCCCCGCTCTGTGTGAGTTACCCCCCCCGCTCTGTGTGAGTTACCCCCCCCCGCTCTGTGTGAGTTACCCCCCCCCGCTCTGTGTGAGTTACCCCCCCGCTCTGTGTGAGATACCGCCCCCCGCTCTGTATGACCCCTCCCACTCAGTGTGAGTTACCCTCCCCCGCTCTGTGTGAGTTACCCCCCCCCGCTCTGTGTGAGTTACCCCCCCCGCTCTGTGTGAGTTACCCCCCCCCGCTCTGTGTGAGTTACCCCCCCCCGCTCTGTGTGAGTTACCCCCCCCGCTCTGTGTGAGTTACCCCCCCCGCTCTGTGTGAGTTCCCTCCCCCGCTCTGTGTGAGTTACCCCCCCCGCTCTGTGTGAGTTACCCCCTCCGCTCTGTGTGAGTTACCCCCCCCGCTCTGTGTGAGTTACCCCCCCCGCTCTGTGTGAGTTACCCTGCCCCGCTCTGTGTGAGTTACCCCCCCCGCTCTCTGTGAGTTACCCCCCCCGCTCTGTGTGAGTTACCCTCCCCCCCGCTCTGTGTGAGTTACCCCCCCCGCTCTGTGTGACCCCCCCCGCTCTGTGTGAGTTACCCCCCCGCTCTGTGTGTGACCCCCCCCGCTCTGTGTGAGTTACCCCCCCCGCTCTGTGTGACCCCCCCCCGCTCTGTGTGAGTTAGCCCCCCCGCTCTGTGTGACCCCCCCCGCTCTGTGTGAGTTACCTCCCCCTCTCTGTGTGAGTTACCCCCCCCCCGCTCTGTGTGAGTTACCCCCCCGCTCTGTGTGAGTTACCCCCCCCGCTCTGTGTGAGTTGAGTTACCCAGTTACCCCCCCCGCTCTGTGTGTGTTACCCCCCCCGCTCTGTGTGAGTTACCCCCCCGCTCTGTGAGAGTTACCCCCCCCGCTCTGTGTGAGTTACCCCCCCCGCTCTTTGTGAGTTACCCCCCCGCTCTGTGTGAGTTACCCTCCCCCCGCTCTGTGTGAGTTACCACCCCCGCTCTGTGTGACCCCCCCCACTCTGTGTGTTACCCTCCCCCCCGCTCTGTGTGAGTTACCCCCCCCCGCTCTGTGTGAGTTACCCCCCCCGCTCTGTGTGAGTTACCCCCCCCGCTCTGTGTGAGTTACCCCCCCGCTCTGTGTGAGATACCGCCCCCCGCTCTGTATGACCCCTCCCACTCAGTGAGTTACCCTCCCCCGCTCTGTGTGAGTTACCCTCCCCCGCTCTGTGTGAGTTACCCCCCCCCGCTCTGTGTGAGTTACCCCCCCCGATCTGTGTGAGTTACCCCCCCCCGCTCTGTGTGAGTTACCCCCCCCCGCTCTGTGTGAGTTACCCCCCCCCGCTCTGTGTGAGTTACCCCCCCCGCTCTGTGTGAGTTCCCCCCCCCGCTCTGTGTGAGTTACCCCCCCCCGCTCTGTGTGAGTTACCCCCTCCGCTCTGTGTGAGTTACCCCCCCCGCTCTGTGTGAGTTACCCTGCCCCGCTCTGTGTGAGTTACCCCCCCGCTCTGTGTGAGTTACCCCCCCCGCTCTGTGTGACCCCCCCACTCTGTGTGAGTTACCCTCCCCCGCTCTGTGTGACCCCCCCCGCTCTGTGTGAGTTACCCTCCCCCGCTCTGTGTGAGTTACCCCCCCCCGCTCTGTGTGAGTTACCCCCCCCGCTCTGTGTGAGTTACCCCCCCCGCTCTGTGTGAGTTACCCCCCCCCGCTCTGTGTGAGTTACCCCCCCCGCTCTGTGTGAGTTACCCCCCCCGCTCTGTGTGAGTTACCCCCCCCCCGCTCTGTGTGAGTTACCCCCCCCGCTCTGTGTGAGTTACCCCCCCCCGCTCTGTGTGAGTTACCCCCCCGCTCTGTGAGAGTTACCCCCCCCGCTCTGTGTGAGTTACCCCCCCCGCTCTGTGTGAGTTACCTCCCCCGCTCTGTGTGAGTTACCCCCCCCCGCTCTGTGTGACCCCCCCCCGTTCTGTGTGAGTTACCCCCCCGCTCTGTGTGAGTTACCCCCCCCCCCTCTGTGTGAGTTACCCCCCCCGCTCTGTGTGAGTTACCCCCCCCCCGCTCTGTGTGAGTTAACCCCCGGTCTGTGTGAGTTACCCCCCCCGCTCTGTGTGAGTTACCCCCCCCGCTCTGTGTGACCCCCCCTGCTCTGTGTGAGTTACCCCCCCCGCTCTTTGTGAGTTACCCCCCCCGCTCTTTGTGAGTTACCCCCCCGCTCTGTGTGAGTTACCCCCCCCCCCGCTCTGTGTGACCCCCCCCGCTCTGTGTGAGTTACCCCCCCGCTCTGTGTGAGTTACCCCCCCCCTCTGTATGACCCACCCCCGCTCTGTGTGAGTTACCCCCCCCGCTCTGTGTGACCCCCCCCGCTCTGTCCGAGTTACCCCCCCCGCTCTGTGTGAGTTACCCCCACGGCTCTGTGTGAGTTACCCTCCCCCGCTCTGTGTGAGTTACCCCCCCCGCTCTGTGTGAGTTACCCCCCCCCGCTCTGTGTGACCCCCCCCGCTCTGTGTGAGTTACCCTCCCCCGCTCTGTGTGACCCCCCCCGCTCTGTGTGAGTTACCCTCCCCCGCTCTGTGTGAGTTACCCCCCCGCTCTGTGTGACCCCCCCGCTCTGTGTGAGTTACCCTCCCCCGCTCTGTGTGAGTTACCCCCCCCGCTCTGTGTGACCCCCCCCCCCGCTCTGTGTGAGTTACCCCCCCCCCGCTCTGTGTGAGTTACCCCCCCCGCTCTGTGTGAGTTACCCCCCCCGCTCTGTGTGTGTTACCCTCCCCCGCTCTGTGTGAGTTACTCCCCCGCTCTGTGTGACCCCCCCCGCTTTGTGTGAGTTACCCCCCCCGCTCTGTGTGAGTTACCCCCCCCGCTCTGTGTGAGTTACCCCCCCCGCTCTGTGTGAGTTACCCCCCCCGCTCTGTGTGAGTTACCCCCCCCGCTCTGTGTGAGTTACCCCCCCCGCTGTGTGAGTTACCCCCCCGCTCTGTGTGAGTTACCCCCCCCGCTCTGTGTGTTACCCCCCCCGCTCTGTGTGACCCCCCCCGCTCTGTGTGAGTTACCCCCCCGCTCTGTGTGACCCCCCCCGCTCTGTGTGAGTTACCCCCCCGCTCTGTGTGAGTTACCCCCCCCGCTCTGTGTGAGTTACCCCCCCCCGCTCTGTGTGAGTTAGCCCCCCCTGCTCTGTGTGAGTTAGCCCCCCCGCTCTGTGTGAGTTACCCCCCCCGCTCTGTGTGAGTTACCCCCCCCCTCTCTGTGAGAGTTACCCCCCCCCGCTCTGTGTGAGTTACCCCCCCCGCTCTGTGTGAGTTAACCCCCCGCTCTGTGTGAGTGACCCCCGCTCTGTGTGAGTTACCCCCCCGCTGTGTGAGTTACCCCCCCCCGCTCTGTGTGAGTTACCCCCCCCCGCTCTGTGTGAGTTCCCCCCCCCGCTCTGTGTGAGTTACCCCCCCGCTCTGTGTGAGTTACCCCCCCCGCTCTGTGTGAGTTACCCCCCCCCCGCTCTGTGTGAGTTACCCCCCCCCGCTCTGTGTGAGTTACCCCCCCCGCTCTGTGTGAGTTACCCCGCCCACCCGCTCTGTGTGACCCCCCCGCTCTGTGTGAGTTACCCCCCCCGCTCTGTGTGACCCTCCCCGCTCTGTGTGACCCCCCCCCCGCTCAGTGTGAGTTACCCCCCCCGCTCTGTGTGAGTTACCCCCCCCCGCTCTGTGTGAGTTACCCCCCCCGCTCTGTGTGAGTTACCCCCCCCGCTCTGTGTGAGTTACCCCCCCCCGCTCTGTGTGAGTTACCCCCCCCCCGCTCTGTGTGAGTTACCCCCCCCCTCTGTGTGAGTTACCCCCCCCGCTCTGTGTGAGTTAGTGAGTTACCCCCCCCGCATGTGTCTGTGCGAGTTACCCCCCCGCTCTGTGTGAATTACCCCCCCCGCTCAGTGTGAGTTACCCCCCCCGCTCTGTGTGAGTTACCCCCCCCGCTCAGTGTGAGTTACCCCCCCCGCTCTGTGTGAGTTACCCCCCCCGCTCTGTGTGAGTTACCCCCCCCCGCTCTGTGTGAGTTACCCCCCACCTCTGTGTGAGTTACCCCCCCCGCTCTGTGTGAGTTAGTGAGTTACCCCCCCCCGCTCTGTGTCTGTGCGAGTTACCCCCCCGCTCTGTGTGAATTACCCCCCCCCGCTCTGTGTGAGTTACCCCCCCCCGCTCTGTGAGTTACCCCCCCCCCGCTCTGTGTGAGTTACCCCCCACCTCTGTGTGAGTTACCCCCCCCGCTCTGTGTGAGTTAGTGAGTTACCCCCCCCGCTCTGTGTCTGTGCGAGTTACCCCCCCGCTCTGTGTGAATTACCCCCCCCGCTCTGTGTGAGTTACCCCCCCCCGCTCTGTGAGTTACCCCCCCCCGCTCTGTGTGAGTTACCCCCCACCTCTGTGTGAGTTACCCCCCCCGCTCTGTGTGAGTTAGTGAGTTACCCCCCCCCGCTCTGTGTCTGTGCGAGTTACCCCCCCGCTCTGTGTGAATTACCCCCCCCCGCTCTGTGTGAGTTACCCCCCCCGCTCTGTGTGAGTTACCCCCCCCCGCTCTGTATGAGTTACCCTCCCCCCCGCTCTGTATGAGTTACCCTCCCCCCGCTCTGTATGAGTTACCCTCCCCCCCGCTCTGTGAGAGTTACCCTCCCCCCCGCTCTGTGAGAGTTACCCTCCCCCCCGCTCTGTGAGAGTTACCCTCCCCCCCGCTCTGTGAGAGTTACCCTCCCCCCCGCTCTGTGAGAGTTACCCTCCCCCCCGCTCTGTGAGAGTTACCCTCCCCCCCGCTCTGTGAGAGTTACCCTCCCCCCCGCTCTGTGAGAGTTACCCTCCCCCCCGCTCTGTGAGAGTTACCCTCCCCCCCGCTCTGTGAGAGTTACCCTCCCCCCCGCTCTGTGAGAGTTACCCTCCCCCCCGCTCTGTGAGAGTTACCCTCCCCCCCGCTCTGTGAGAGTTACCCTCCCCCCCGCTCTGTGAGAGTTACCCTCCCCCCCGCTCTGTGAGAGTTACCCTCCCCCCCGCTCTGTGAGAGTTACCCTCCCCCCGCTCTGTGAGAGTTACCCTCCCCCCCGCTCTGTGAGAGTTACCCTCCCCCCCGCTCTGTGAGAGTTACCCTCCCCCCCGCTCTGTGTGAGTTACCCCCCCCGCTCTGTGTGAGTTACCCCCCCCGCTCTGTGTGAGTTACCCCCCCCGCTGTGTGAGTTACCCCCCCGCTCTGTGTGAGTTACCCCCCCCGCTCTGTGTGTTACCCCCCCCGCTCTGTGTGACCCCCCCCGCTCTGTGTGAGTTACCCCCCCGCTCTGTGTGACCCCCCCCGCTCTGTGTGAGTTACCCCCCCGCTCTGTGTGAGTTACCCCCCCCGCTCTGTGTGAGTTACCCCCCCCCGCTCTGTGTGAGTTAGCCCCCCCTGCTCTGTGTGAGTTAGCCCCCCCGCTCTGTGTGAGTTACCCCCCCCGCTCTGTGTGAGTTACCCCCCCCCTCTCTGTGAGAGTTACCCCCCCCCGCTCTGTGTGAGTTACCCCCCCCGCTCTGTGTGAGTTAACCCCCCGCTCTGTGTGAGTGACCCCCGCTCTGTGTGAGTTACCCCCCCGCTGTGTGAGTTACCCCCCCCCGCTCTGTGTGAGTTACCCCCCCCCGCTCTGTGTGAGTTCCCCCCCCCGCTCTGTGTGAGTTACCCCCCCGCTCTGTGTGAGTTACCCCCCCCGCTCTGTGTGAGTTACCCCCCCCCCGCTCTGTGTGAGTTACCCCCCCCCGCTCTGTGTGAGTTACCCCCCCCGCTCTGTGTGAGTTACCCCGCCCACCCGCTCTGTGTGACCCCCCCGCTCTGTGTGAGTTACCCCCCCCGCTCTGTGTGACCCTCCCCGCTCTGTGTGACCCCCCCCCGCTCAGTGTGAGTTACCCCCCCCGCTCTGTGTGAGTTACCCCCCCCCGCTCTGTGTGAGTTACCCCCCCCGCTCTGTGTGAGTTACCCCCCCCGCTCTGTGTGAGTTACCCCCCCCCGCTCTGTGTGAGTTACCCCCCCCCGCTCTGTGTGAGTTACCCCCCCCCTCTGTGTGAGTTACCCCCCCCGCTCTGTGTGAGTTAGTGAGTTACCCCCCCCGCCTGTGTCTGTGCGAGTTACCCCCCCGCTCTGTGTGAATTACCCCCCCCGCTCAGTGTGAGTTACCCCCCCCGCTCTGTGTGAGTTACCCCCCCCGCTCAGTGTGAGTTACCCCCCCCGCTCTGTGTGAGTTACCCCCCCCGCTCTGTGTGAGTTACCCCCCCCCGCTCTGTGTGAGTTACCCCCCACCTCTGTGTGAGTTACCCCCCCCGCTCTGTGTGAGTTAGTGAGTTACCCCCCCCCGCTCTGTGTCTGTGCGAGTTACCCCCCCGCTCTGTGTGAATTACCCCCCCCCGCTCTGTGTGAGTTACCCCCCCCCGCTCTGTGAGTTACCCCCCCCCCGCTCTGTGTGAGTTACCCCCCACCTCTGTGTGAGTTACCCCCCCCGCTCTGTGTGAGTTAGTGAGTTACCCCCCCCGCTCTGTGTCTGTGCGAGTTACCCCCCCGCTCTGTGTGAATTACCCCCCCCGCTCTGTGTGAGTTACCCCCCCCCGCTCTGTGAGTTACCCCCCCCCGCTCTGTGTGAGTTACCCCCCACCTCTGTGTGAGTTACCCCCCCCGCTCTGTGTGAGTTAGTGAGTTACCCCCCCCCGCTCTGTGTCTGTGCGAGTTACCCCCCCGCTCTGTGTGAATTACCCCCCCCCGCTCTGTGTGAGTTACCCCCCCCGCTCTGTGTGAGTTACCCCCCCCCGCTCTGTATGAGTTACCCTCCCCCCCGCTCTGTATGAGTTACCCTCCCCCCGCTCTGTATGAGTTACCCTCCCCCCCGCTCTGTGAGAGTTACCCTCCCCCCCGCTCTGTGAGAGTTACCCTCCCCCCCGCTCTGTGAGAGTTACCCTCCCCCCCGCTCTGTGAGAGTTACCCTCCCCCCCGCTCTGTGAGAGTTACCCTCCCCCCCGCTCTGTGAGAGTTACCCTCCCCCCCGCTCTGTGAGAGTTACCCTCCCCCCCGCTCTGTGAGAGTTACCCTCCCCCCCGCTCTGTGAGAGTTACCCTCCCCCCCGCTCTGTGAGAGTTACCCTCCCCCCGCTCTGTGAGAGTTACCCTCCCCCCCGCTCTGTGAGAGTTACCCTCCCCCCCGCTCTGTGAGAGTTACCCTCCCCCCCGCTCTGTGAGAGTTACCCTCCCCCCCGCTCTGTGAGAGTTACCCTCCCCCCCGCTCTGTGAGAGTTACCCTCCCCCCCGCTCTGTGAGAGTTACCCTCCCCCCCGCTCTGTGAGAGTTACCCTCCCCCCCGCTCTGTGAGAGTTACCCTCCCCCCCGCTCTGTGAGAGTTACCCTCCCCCCCGCTCTGTGAGAGTTACCCTCCCCCCCGCTCTGTGAGAGTTACCCTCCCCCCCGCTCTGTGAGAGTTACCCTCCCCCCGCTCTGTGAGAGTTACCCTCCCCCGCGCTCTGTGAGAGTTACCCTCCCCCCCGCTCTGTGAGAGTTACCCTCCCCCCCGCTCTGTGAGAGTTACCCTCCCCCCCGCTCTGTGAGAGTTACCCTCCCCCCCGCTCTGTGAGAGTTACCCTCCCCCCCCGCTCTGTGAGAGTTACCCTCCCCCCCCGCTCTGTGAGAGTTACCCTCCCCCCCGCTCTGTGAGAGTTACCCTCCCCCCCGCTCTGTGAGAGTTACCCCCCCCCCGCTCTGTGTGAGTTACCCCCCCGCTCTGTGTGAGTTCTCCCCCCCGCTCTGTGTGAGTTACCCCCCCCGCTCTGTGTGAGTTACCCTCCCCCCCGCTCTGTGTGAGTTACCCTCCCCCCCCGCTGTGTGAGTTACCCTCCCCCCGCTCTGTGTGAGTTACCCCCCCCGCTCTGCGTGACCCCCCCCTCTCTGTGTGAGTTACCCCCCCGCTCTGTGTGTTACCCTCCCCCCCGCTCTGTGTGAGTTACCCCCCCCTCTCTGTGTGAGTTACCCCCCCGCTCTGTGTGAGTTACCCCCCCCCGCTCTGTGTGAGTTACCCCCCCCGCTCTGTGTGAGTTACCCCCCCCGCTCTGTGTGAGTTACCCTCCCCCCGCTCTGTGTGAGTTACCCCCCCCCGCTCTGTGTGACCCCCCCCCACTCTGTGTGTTACCCTCCCCCCCGCTCTGTGTGAGTTACCCCCCCCGCTCTGTGTGAGTTAGCCCCCCCGCTCTGTGTGAGTTACCCCCCCCCGCTCTGTGTGAGTTTACCCCCCCCGCTCTGTGTGTGTTACCCCCCCCGCTCTGTGTGACCCCCCCCGCTGTGTGAGTTACCCCCCCCGCTCTGTGTGAGTTACCCGCCCCCGCTCTGTGTGAGTTACCCGCCCCGCTCTGTGTGAGTTACCCCCCCCGCTCTGTGTGAGTTACCCCCCCCGCTCTGTGTGAGTTACCCCCCCCGCTCTGTGTCTGTGCGAGTTACCCCCCCGCTCTGTGTGAGTTACCCCCCCCGCTGTGTGACCCCCCCGCTCTGTGTTACCCCCCGCTCTGTGTGAGTTACCCCCCCCGCTCTGTGTGAGTTACCCCCCCCGCTCCGTGTGAGTTACCCCCCCCCGCTCTGTGTGAGTAAACCCCCCGCTGTGTGAGTTACCCCCCCCGCTCTGTGTGAGTTACCCCCCCCGCTCTGTGAGAGTTACCCCCCCCCCCGCTCTGTGTGTTACCCCCCCCCCCGCTCTGTGTGAGTTACCCCCCCCGCTCTGTGTGACCCCCCCCGCTCTGTGTGAGTTACCCCCCCCGCTCTGTGTGTGACCCCCCCCGCTGTGTGTGAGTTACCCCCCCGCTCTGTGTGACCCCCCCCCCGCTGTGTGAGTTACCCCCCCCGCTCTGTGTGACCCCCCCCCGCTCTGTGTGAGTTACCCCCCCCGCTCTGTGTGAGTTACCCCCCCCGCTCTGTGTGAGTTACCCCCCCGCTCTGTGTGAGTTACCCCCCCCGCTCTGTGTGAGTTACCCCCCCGCTCTGTGTGAGTTACCCCCCCCCGCTCTGTGTGACCACCCCCGCTCTGTGTGAGTTACCCCCCCCGCTCTGTGTGAGTTACCCCCCCCGCTCTGTGTGAGTTACCCCCCCCCCCCGCTCTGTGGGACCCCCCCCCGCTCTGTCTGAGTTACCCCCCCCGCTCTGTCCGAGTTACCCCCCCCGCTCTGTGTGAGTTACCCCCCCCGCTCTGTGTGAGTTACCCCCACGGCTCTGTGTGAGTTACCCTCCCCCGCTCTGTGTGAGTTACCCCCCCCGCTCTGTGTGACCCCCCCCACTCTGTGTGAGTTACCCTCCCCCGCTCTGTGTGACCCCCCCCCCCGGTCTGTGTGAGTTACCCTCCCCCGCTCTGTGTGAGTTACCCCCCCGCTCTGTGTGACCCCCCCGCTCTGAGTGAGTTACCCTCCCCCGCTCTGTGTGACCCCCCCCGCTCTGTGTGAGTTACCCCCCCCCGCTCTGTGTGAGTTACCCCCCCCCGCTCTGTGTGAGTTACCCCCCCCGCTCTGTGTGACCCCCCCCTCTCTGTGTGAGTTACCCCCCCCCGCACTGTGTGAGTTACCCCCCCGCTCTGTGTGAGTTACCCCCCCCGCTCTGTGTGACCACCCCCGCTCTGTGTGAGTTACCCCCCCCCGCTCTGTGTGAGTTACCCCCCCCGCTCTGTGTGAGTTACCCCCCCCGCTCTTTGAGTTACCCCCCCCGCTCTGTGTGAGTTACCCCCCCCCCGCTCTGTGGGACCCCCCCCCGCTCTGTCTGAGTTACCCCCCCCGCTCTGTGTGACCCCCCCGCTCTGTGTGAGTTACCCCCCCCCGCTCTGTGTGAGTTACCCCCCCCCGCTCTGTGTGAGTTACCCCCCCCGCTCTGTGTGAGTTACCCCCCCCCGCTCTGTGTGAGTTACTCCCCCCGCTCTGTGTGACCCCCCCCTCTCTGTGTGAGTTACCCCCCCCCGCACTGTGTGAGTTACCCCCCCGCTCTGTGTGTTACCCTCCCCCCCGCTCTGTGTGAGTTACCCCCCCCGCTCTGTGTGAGTTACCCCCCCGCTCTGTGTGAGTTACCCCACCCGCTCTGTGTGAGTTACCCCCCCCGCTCTGTGTGAGTTACCCCCGCCGCTCTGTGTGAGTTACCCCCCCCGCTCTGTGTGAGTTACCCCCGCTCTGTGTGAGTTACCCCCCCCGCTCTGTGTGAGTTACGCCCCCCGCTCTGTGTGAGTTACGCCCCCCGCTCTATGTGAGTTACCCCCCCCGTTGTGTGTGTTACCCCCCCCCGCTCTGTGTGAGTTACCCCCCCCCCGCTCTGTGTGAGTTACCCCCCCCGCTCTGTGTGAGTTACCCCCCCCGCTCTGTGTGAGTTACCCAGTTACCCCCCCCGCTCTGTGTGAGTTACCCCCCCCCCCGCTCTGTGTGACCCCCCCCACGCTCTGTGTGAGTTACCCCCCCCGCTCTGTGTGAGTTACCCAGTTACCCCCCCCGCTCTGTGTGAGTTACCCCCCCCGCTCTGTGTGAGTTACCCCCCCCCCGCTCTGTGAGAGTTACCCCCCCGCTCTGTGTGAGTTACCCCCCCCCCGCTCTGTGTGACCCCCCCCCACTCTGTGTGTTACCCTCCCCCCCGCTCTGCGTGAGTTACCCCCCCCCGCTCTGTGTGAGTTACACCCCCGCTCTGTGTGAGATACCGCCCCCCGCTCTGTGTGAGTTACCCCCCCGCTCTGTGTGAGTTACCCTCCCCCCCGCTCTGTGTGAGTTACCGCCCCCGCTCTGTGTGAGTTTACCCCCCCCGCTCTGTGTGTGTTACCCCCCCCGCTCTGTGTGAGTTACCCCCCCCGCTCTGTGTGAGTTACCCCCCCCCGCTCTGTGTGAGTTACCCGCCCCCGCTCTGTGTGAGTTACCCGCCCCGCTCTGTGTGAGTTACCCCCCCGCTCTGTGTGTTACCCCCCCCGCTCTGTGTGAGTTACCCCCCCCGCTCTGTGTGAGTTACCCCCCCCGCTCTGTGTGAGTTACCCCCCCCCGCTCTGTGTGAGTTACCCCCCCCCGCTCTGTGTGAGTTACCCCCCCCCGCTCTGTGTCTGTGCGAGTTACCCCCCCGCTCTGTGTGAGTTACCCCCCCCGCTCTGTGTTACCCACCCGCTCTGTGTGAGTTACCCCCCCCGCTCTGTGTGAGTTACCCCCCCACTCTGTGTGAGTTACCCCCCCGCTCTGTGTGACCCCCCCCCGCTCTGTGTGAGTTACCCCCCCCGCTCTGTGTGAGTTACCCCCCCGCTCTGTGTGAGTTACCCCCCCCCGCTCCGTGTGAGTTACCCCCACCGCTCCGTGTGAGTTACCCCCCCCGCTCCGTGTGAGTTACCCCCCCCGCTCTGTGTGAGTTACCACCCCCCCGCTCTGTGTGAGTTACCCCCCCCCCGCTCTGTGTGACCTCCCCGCTCTGTGTGAGTTCCCCCCGCTCTGTGTGACTTACCCCCCCCCGCTCTGTGTGACCCCCCCGCTCTGTGAGTTCCCCCCGCTCTGTGTGAGTTACCCCCCCCGCTCTGTGTGAGTTACCCCCCCCCCGCTCCGTGTGAGTTACCCCCCCCCGCTCTGTGCGAGTTACCCCCCCGCTGTGTGAGTTACCCCCCCCGCTCTGTGTGAGTTACCCCCCCCAGCTCTGTGTGAGTTACCCCCCCCCGCTCTGTGTGAGTTACCCCCCCCGCTCTGTGTGAGTTACCCAGTTACCCCCCCCGCTCTGTGTGAGTTACCCCCCCCTCTCTGTGTGAGTTACCCCTCCCCCGCTCTGTGTGAGTTACCCCCCCCCGCTCTGTGTGACCCCCCCGCTCTGTGTGAGTTCCCCTCCCCGCTCTGTGTGAGTTACCCTCCCCCGCTCTGTGTGAGTTACCCCCCCCGCTCTGTGTGACCCCCCCCCGCTCTGTGTGAGTTACCCCCCCCCCGCTCTGTGTGAGTTACCCCCCCCGCTCTGTGTGAGTTACCCACCCCCCCCCTGTGTGAGTTACCCCCCCCGCTCTGTGTGAGTTACCCCCCCCGCTCTGTGTGAGTTACCCCACCCGCTCTGTGTGAGTTACCCCCCCGCTCTGTGTGAGTTACCCCCCCCGCTCTGTGTGAGTTACCCCCCCCCGCTCTGTGTGAGTTACCCCCCCCCGCTCTGTGTGAGTTACTCCCCCCGCTCTGTGTGACCCCCCCCGCTCTGTGTGAGTTACCCCCCCGCTCTGTGTGACCCCCCCCGCTCTGTGTGACCCCCCCCCCGCTCTGTGTGAGTTACCCCCACCCGCTCTGTGTGTTACCCCCCCCTCTGTGTGACCCCCCCGCTCTGTGTGAGTTACCCCCCCCGCTCGGTGTGTTACCCCCCCCCCTCTGTGTGACCCCCCCCCGCTCTGTGTGAGAGTTACCCCCCCCGCTCTGTGTGAGAGTTACCCCCCCCGCTCTGTGTGAGTTACCCCCCCCCGCTCTGTGTGAGTTACCCCCACCCCGCTCTGTGTGAGTTACCCCCCCCCCGCTCTGTGTGAGTTACCCCAACCCGCTCTGTGTGAGTTACCCCCCCCGCTCTGTGTGAGTTACCCCCCCCGCTCTGTGTGAGTTACCCCCCCCGCTCTGTGTGAGTTACCCCCCCCGCTCTGTGTGAGTTACCCCCCCGCTCTGTGTGACCCCCCCCGCTCTGTGTGAGTTACCCCCCCCGCTCTGTGTGAGTTACCCCCCCCGCTCTGTGTGACCCCCCCCGCTCTGTGTGAGTTACCCCCCCCCCCGCTCTGTCTGAGTTACCCTCCCGCTCTGTGTGACCCCCCCCGCTCTGTGTGAGTTACCCCCCCCGCTCTGTGTGAGTTACCCCCCCCCGCTCTGTCTGAGTTACCCCCCCCCGCTCTGTCTGAGTTACCCCCCCCCGCTATGTGTGAGTTACCCCCCCCGCTCAGTGCGACCCCCCCCGCTCTGTGTGAGTTACCCCCCCCCGCTCTGTGTGAGTTACCCCCCCCGCTCTGTGTGAGTTACCCCCCCGCTCTGTGTGAGTTACCCCCCCCGCTCTGTGTGACCCCCCCCCGCTCTGTGTGAGTTACCCCCCCCGCTCTGTGTGAGTTACCCCCCCCGCTCTGTGTGAGTTACCCCCCAACGCTCTGTGTGAGTTACCCCCCCCGCTCTGTGTGAGTTACCCCCCCCCGCTCTGTGTGACCCCCCCCCACTCTGTGTGTTACCCTCCCCCCCGCTCTGCGTGAGTTACCCCCCCCCCGCTCTGTGTGAGATACCGCCCCCCGCTCTGTGTGAGTTACCCCCCCGCTCTGTGTGTGAGTTACCCTCCCCCCCGCTCTGTGTGAGTTACCCCCCCCGCTCTGTGTGAGTTTACCCCCCCCGCTCTGTGTGTGTTACCCCCCCCGCTCTGTGTGAGTTACCCCCCCCGCTCTGTGTGAGTTACCCCCCCCCGCTCTGTGTGAGTTACCCACCCCCGCTCTGTGTGAGTTACCCGCCCCGCTCTGTGTGAGTTACCCCCCCCGCTCTGTGTGAGTTACCCCCCCCGCTCTGTGTGACCCCCCCTGCTCTGTGTGAGTTACCCCCCCCGCTCTGGGTGAGTTACCCCCGCCGCTCTGTGTGACCCTCCCCCCGCTCTGTGTGAGTTACCCCCCCCCCGCTCTGTGTGAGTTACCCCCCCCCCGCTCTGTGTTACCCTCCCCCCCGCTCTGTGTGAGTTACCCCCCCCGCTCTGTGTGAGTTACCCCCCCCGCTCTGTGTGAGTTACCCCCCCCGCTCTGTGTGAGTTACCCCCCCCAGCTCTGTGTGAGTTACCCCCCCCCGCTCTGTGTGAGTTACCCCCCCCCGCTCTGTGTGAGTTACCCCCCCCGCTCTGTGTGAGTTACCCCCCCCGCTCTGTGTGAGTTACCCCCCCGCTCTGTGTGAGCTACCCCCCCCGCTCTGTGTGAGTTACCCCTCCCCCGCTCCGTGTGAGTTACCCCCCCCGCTCTGTGTGAGTTACCCCCCCCGCTCTGTGTGAGTTACCCCCCCCGCTCTGTGTGAGTTACCCCCCGCCGCTCTGTGTGAGTTACCCCCCCCCCCGCTCTGTGTGAGTTACCCCCCCCGCTCTGTGTGAGTTTCCCCCCCCCCCGCTCTGTGTGAGTTACCCCCCCCCGCTCTGTGTGAGTTACCCCCCCCGCTCTGTGTGAGTTACCCCTCCCCCGCTCTGTGTGAGTTACCCCCCCCCGCTCTGTGTGACCCCCCCGCTCTGTGTGAGTTACCCTCCCCGCTCTGTGTGAGTTACCCTCCCCCGCTCTGTGTGAGTTACCCCCCCCGCTCTGTGTGAGTTACCCCCCCCCGCTCTGTGTGAGTTACCCCCCCCCCCGCTCTGTGTGAGTTACCCCCCCCGCTCTGTGTGAGTTACCCCCCCCCGCTCTGTGTGACCCCCCCCCCGCTCTGTGTGAGTTACCCCCCCCCGCTCTGAGTGAGTTACCCCCCCCGCTCTGTGTGAGTTACCCACCCCCCCCCTGTGTGAGTTACCCCCCCCGCTCTGTGTGACCCCCCCCGCTCTGTGTGAGTTACCCCCCCCGCTCTGTGTGAGTTACCCCCCCCCGCTCTGTGTGAGTTATCCCCCCCGCTCTGTGTGAGTTACCCCCCCCGCTCTGTGTGAGTTACCCCCCGCTCTGTGTGAGTTACCCCCCCCGCTCTGTGTGAGTTATCCCCCCCCGCTCTGTGTGAGTTACCCCCCCCGCTCTGTGTGACCCCCCCCCGCTCTGTGTGAGTTACCCCCCCGCTCTGTGTGAGTTACCCCCCCCCGCTCTGTGTGAGTTACCCCCCCCGCTCTGTGTGAGTTACCCCCCCCGCTCTGTGTGAGTTACTCCCCCCGCTCTGTGTGAGTTACTCCCCCCGCTCTGTGTGACCCCCCCCGCTCTGTGTGAGTTACCCCCCCCGCTCTGTGTGAGTTACCCCCCCCGCTTTGTGTGACCCCCCCGCTCTGTGTGAGTTACCCCCCCCGCTCTGTGTGTTACCCCCCCCCCTCTGTGTGACCCCCCCGCTCTGTGTGAGTTACCCCCCCCGCTCTGTGTGAGAGTTACCCCCCCGCTCTGTGTGAGTTACCCCGCCCCGCTCTGTGTGAGTTACCCCCCCCCCCGCTCTGTGTGAGTTACCCCCCCCGCTCTGTGTGAGTTACCCCAACCCGCTCTGTGTGAGTTACCCCCCCCGCTCTGTGTGAGTTACCCCCCCCGCTCTGTGTGAGTTACCCCCCCGCTCTGTGTGAGTTACCCCCCCCGCTCTGTGTGAGTTACCCCCCCCGCTCTGTGTGACCCCCCCCGCTCTGTGTGAGTTACCCCCCCCGCTCTGTGTGAGTTACCCCCCCGCTCTGTGTGAGTTACCCCCCCCCTGTGTGAGTTACCCCCCCCCGCTCTGTCTGAGTTACCCCCCCGCTCTGTGTGAACCCCCCCGCTCTGTGTGAGTTACCCCCCCCCCCGCTCTGTCTGAGTTACCACCCCCCGCTCTGTGTGAGTTACCCCCCCCGCTCTGTGTGAGTTACCCCCCCCCGCTCTGTGTGAGTTAACCCCCCGCTCTGTGTGAGTTACCCCCCCCGCTCTGTGTGACCCCCCCCCCGCTCTGTGTGAGTTACCCCCCCCGCTCTGTGTGAGTTACCCTCCCCGCTCTGTGTGAGTTACCCTCCCCGCTCTGTGTGAGTTACCCTCCCCGCTCTGTGTGAGTTACCCCCCCCGCTCTGTGTGAGTTACCCCCCCACTCTGTGTGAGTTACCCCCCCCCGCTCTGTGTGAGTTACCCCCCCCGCTCTGTGTGAGTTACCCCCCCCGCTCTGTCTGAGTTACCCCCCCCGCTCTGTCCGAGTTACCCCCCCCCCGCTCTGTGTGAGTTACCCCCCCCGCTCTGTGTGAGTTACCCCACGGCTCTGTGTGAGTTACCCTCCCCCGCTCTGTGTGAGTTACCCCCCCGCTCTGTGTGACCCCCCCCGCTCTGTGTGAGTTACCCTCCCCCGCTCTGTGTGAGTTACCCCCCCCCGCTCTGAGTGAGTTACCCCCCCCGCTCTGTGTGAGTTACCCACCCCCCCCCTGTGTGAGTTACCCCCCCCGCTCTGTGTGAGTTACCCCCCCCGCTCTGTGTGAGTTATCCCCCCCGCTCTGTGTGAGTTACCCCCCCCGCTCTGTGTGAGTTACCCCCCCCGCTCTGTGTGAGTTACCCCCCCGCTCTGTGTGAGTTACCCCCCCCGCTCTGTGTGAGTTATCCCCCCCCGCTCTGTGTGAGTTACCCCCCCCGCTCTGTGTGACCCCCCCCCGCTCTGTGTGAGTTACACCCCCGCTCTGTGTGAGTTACCCCCCCCCGCTCTGTGTGAGTTACCCCCCCCGCTCTGTGTGAGTTACCCCCCCCGCTCTGTGTGAGTTACTCCCCCCGCTCTGTGTGAGTTACTCCCCCCGCTCTGTGTGACCCCCCCCGCTCTGTGTGAGTTACCCCCCCCGCTCTGTGTGAGTTACCCCCCCGCTTTGTGTGACCCCCCCGCTCTGTGTGAGTTACCCCCCCCCGCTCTGTGTGTTACCCCCCCCCCTCTGTGTGACCCCCCCGCTCTGTGTGAGTTACCCCCCCCGCTCTGTGTGAGAGTTACCCCCCCGCTCTGTGTGAGTTACCCCGCCCCGCTCTGTGTGAGTTACCCCCCCCCCCGCTCTGTGTGAGTTACCCCCCCCGCTCTGTGTGAGTTACCCCAACCCGCTCTGTGTGAGTTACCCCCCCCGCTCTGTGTGAGTTACCCCCCCCGCTCTGTGTGAGTTACCCCCCCGCTCTGTGTGAGTTACCCCCCCGCTCTGTGTGAGTTACCCCCCCCGCTCTGTGTGAGTTACCCCCCCCGCTCTGTGTGACCCCCCCGCTCTGTGTGAGTTACCCCCCCCGCTCTGTGTGAGTTACCCCCCCGCTCTGTGTGAGTTACCCCCCCCCTGTGTGAGTTACCCCCCCCCGCTCTGTCTGAGTTACCCCCCCGCTCTGTGTGAACCCCCCCGCTCTGTGTGAGTTACCCCCCCCCCCGCTCTGTCTGAGTTACCACCCCCCGCTCTGTGTGAGTTACCCCCCCCGCTCTGTGTGAGTTACCCCCCCCCGCTCTGTGTGAGTTACCCCCCCCGCTCTGTGTGACCCCCCCCCCGCTCTGTGTGAGTTACCCCCCCCGCTCTGTGTGAGTTACCCTCCCCGCTCTGTGTGAGTTACCCTCCCCGCTCTGTGTGAGTTACCCTCCCCGCTCTGTCCGAGTTACCCCCCCCCGCTCTGTGTGAGTTACCCCCCCCGCTCTGTGTGAGTTACCCCACGGCTCTGTGTGAGTTACCCTCCCCCGCTCTGTGTGAGTTACCCCCCCGCTCTGTGTGACCCCCCCCGCTCTGTGTGAGTTACCCTCCCCCGCTCTGTGTGACCCCCCCCGCTCTGTGTGAGTTACCCTCCCCCGCTCTGTGTGAGTTACCCCCCCGCTCTGTGAGACCCCCCCGCTCTGTGTGAGTTACCCTCCCCCGCTCTGTGTGAGTTACCCCCCCCCGCTCTGTGTGACCCCCCCCCGCTCTGTGTGAGTTACCCCCCCCGCTCTGTGTGACCCCCCCCTCTCTGTGTGAGTTACCCCCCCCCCGCACTGTGTGAGTTACCCCCCCGCTCTGTGTGTTACCCTCCCCCCCGCTCTGTGTGAGTTACCCCCCCCGCTCTGTGTGAGTTACCCCCCCGCTCTGTGTGAGTTACCCCCCCCGCTCTGTGTGAGTTACCCCCCCCGCGCTGTATGAGTTACCCCCCCCGCTCTGTGTGAGTTACCCCCCCCCGCTCTGTGTGAGTTACCCCCCCGCTCTGTGTGAGTTACCCCCCCGCTCTGTGTGAGTTACGCCCCCCGCTCTGTGTGAGTTACCCCCCCGTTGTGTGTGAGTTACCCCCCCCCGCTCTGTGTGAGTTACCCTCCCCCCCGATCTGTCTGAGTTACCCTCCCCCCCGCTCTGTGTGAGTTACCCCCCCCCCCGCTCTTTGTGAGTTACCCCCCCCGCTCTGTGTGAGTTACCCCCCCCAGCTCTGTGTGAGTTACCCCCCCCCGCTCTGTGTGAGTTACCCAGTTACCCCCCCCGCTCTGTGTGTTACCCCCCCGCTCTGTGTGAGTTACCCCCCCGCTCTGTGTGACCCCCCCCACGCTCTGTGTGAGTTACCCCCCCCGCTCTGTGTGAGTTACCCAGTTACCCCCCCCGCTCTGTGTGAGTTACCCCCCCCCGCTCTGTGTGAGTTACCCCCCCCGCTCTGTGTGAGTTACCCCCCCCGCTCTGTGTGAGTTACCCCCCCCCCCGCTCTGTGTGAGTTACCCCCCCCGCTCTGTGTGACCCCCCCCCGCTCTGTGTGAGTTACCCCCCCCCGCTCTGTGTGACCCCCCCCCGCTCTGTGTGAGTTACCCCCCCCCGCTCTGTGTGACCCCCCCGCTCTGTGTGAGTTACCCCCCCCGCTCTGTGTGAGTTACCCCCCCCCGCTCTGTGTGAGTTACCCCCCCCGCTCTGTGTGAGTTACCCCCCCCCCGCTCTGTGTGAGTTACCCCCCTCCGCTCTGTGTGAGTTACCCCCCCCGCTCTGTGTGAGTTACCCCCCCCGCTCTGTGTGAGTTACCCCCCCCGCTCTGTGTGAGTTACCCCCCCCCGCTCTGTGTGAGTTCCCCCCCCCCGCTCTGTGTGAGTTACCCCCCCCCCGCTCTGTGTGAGTTACCCCCCCCGCTCTGTGTGAGTTATCCCCCCCGCTCTGTGTGAGTTACCCCCCCGCTCTGTGTGAGTTACCCCCCCCGCTCTGTGTGAGTTACCCCCCCGCTCTGTGTGAGTTACCCCCCCGCTCTGTGTGAGTTATCCCCCCCCGCTCTGTGTGAGTTACCCCCCCCGCTCTGTGTGAGTTCCCCCCCGCTCTGTGTGAGTTCCCCCCCGCTCTGTGTGAGTTACCCCCCCGCTCTGTGTGAGTTACCCCCCCCCGCTCTGTGTGAGTTACCCCCCCCGCTGTGTGAGTTACCCCCCCCGCTCTGTGTGAGTTACTCCCCCCGCTCTGTGTGACCCCCCCGCTCTGTGTGAGTTACCCCCCCCGCTCTGTGTGTGACCCCCGCTCTGTGTGAGTTACCCCCCCGCTGTGTGAGTTACCCCCCCCCGCTCTGTGTGAGTTACCCCCCACCTCTGTGTGAGTTACCCCCCCCGCTCTGTGCGAGTTAGCCCCCCCGCTCTGTGCGAGTTACCCCCCCGCTCTGTGTCTGTGCGAGTTACCCCCCCGCTCTGTGTGAATTACCCCCCCCCCGCTCTGTGTGAGTTACCCCCCCCCCGCTCTGTGTGAGTTACCCCCCCCCGCTCTGTGTGAGTTACCCCCCCCGCTCTGTGTGAGTTACCCCCCCCCGCTCTGTGTGAGTTACCCCCCCCGCTCTGTGTGTTACCCCCCCCGCTCTGTGTGAGTTACCCCCCCCGCTCTGTGTGAGTTACCCCCCCCGCTCTGTGTGAGTTACCCCCCCCGCTCTGTGTGAGTTACCCCCCCCCCGCTCTGTGTGAGTTACCCTCCCCCGCGCTCTGTGTGAGTTACCCTCCCCCCCGCTCTGTGAGAGTTACCCTCCCCCCCCGCTCTGTGAGAGTTACCCTCCCCCCCGCTCTGTGAGAGTTACCCTCCCCCCCGCTCTGTGAGAGTTACCCTCCCCCCCGCTCTGTGAGAGTTACCCTCCCCCCCGCTCTGTGAGAGTTACCCTCCCCCCCGCTCTGTGAGAGTTACCCTCCCCCCCGCTCTGTGAGAGTTACCCTCCCCCCCGCTCTGTGAGAGTTACCCTCCCCCCCGCTCTGTGAGAGTTACCCTCCCCCCCGCTCTGTGAGAGTTACCCTCCCCCCCGCTCTGTGAGAGTTACCCTCCCCCCCGCTCTGTGAGAGTTGCCCTCCCCCCCGCTCTGTGAGAGTTGCCCTCCCCCCCGCTCTGTGAGAGTTGCCCTCCCCCCGCTCTGTGAGAGTTACCCTCCCCCCCGCTCTGTGAGAGTTACCCCCCCCCCGCTCTGTGTGAGTTACCCCCCCGCTCTGTGTGAGTTACCCTCCCCCCCGCTGTGTGAGTTACCCACCCCGCTCTGTGTGAGTTACCCCCCCCCCGCTCTGTGTGAGTTACCCCCCCCCGCTCTGTGTGAGTTACCCCCCCCGCTCTGCGTGACCCCCCCCTCTCTGTGTGAGTTACCCCCCCCCGCTCTGTGTGAGTTACCCCCCCGCTCTGTGCGTTACCCTCCCCCCCGCTCTGTGTGAGTTACCCCCCCCCGCTCTGTGTGAGTTACCCCCCCCCGCTCTGTGTGAGTTACCCCCCCGCTCTGTGTGAGTTTACCCCCCCCGCTGTGTGAGTTACCCACCCTGCTCTGTGTGAGTTACCCGCCCCCGCTCTGTGTGAGTTACCCGCCCCCGCTCTGTGTGAGTTACCCCCCCGCTCTGTGTGAGTTACCCCCCCCCCGCTCTGTGTGACCCCCCCGCTCTGTGTTACCCCCCGCTCTGTGTGAGTTACCCCCCCCCGCTCTGTGTGACCCCCCCGCTCTGTGTTACCCCCCGCTCTGTGTTACCCCCCGCTCTGTGTTACCCCCCGCTCTGTGTGAGTTACCCCCCCCGCTCTGTGTGAGTTACCCCCCCCGCTCTGTGTCTGTGCGAGTTACCCCCCCGCTCTGTGTGAGTTACCCCCCCCCCGCTCTGTGTGACCCCCCCGCTCTGTGTTACCCCCCGCTCTGTGTGAGTTACCCCCCCCGCTCTGTGTGAGTTACCCCCCCGCTCTGTGTGACCCCCCCCCGCTCTGTGTGAGTTACCCCCCCCGCTCTGTGTGAGTTACCCCCCCGCTCTGTGTGAGTTACCCTCCCCCGCTCTGTGTGAGTTACTCCCCCCGCTCCGTGTGAGTTACCCCCCACCGCTCTGTGTGAGTTAACCCCCCGCTGTGTGAGTTACCCCCCCCGCTCTGTGTGAGTTACCCCCCCCGCTCTGTGAGAGTTACCCCCCCCGCTCTGTGTGAGTTACCCCCCCCGCTCTGTGTGTTACCCCCCCCGCTCTGTGTGACACCCCCCGCTGTGTGAGTTACCCCCCCGCTCTGTGTGACCCCCCCCGCTCTGTGTGAGTTACCCCCCCCGCTCTGTGTGAGTTACCCCCCCCGCTCTGTGTGAGTTACCCCCCCCGCTCTGTGTGAGTTACCCCCCCCGCTCTGTGTGAGTTACCCCCCCCGCTCTGTGTGAGTTACCCCCCCCCCGCTCTGTGTGACCACCCCCGCTCTGTGTGAGTTACCCCCCCCGGCTCTGTGTGAGTTACCCCCCCCGCTCTGTGTGAGTTACCCCCCCCGCTCTGTGTGAGTTACCCCCCCCCCGCTCTGTGTGAGTTACCCCCCCCGCTCTTTGTGAGTTACCCCCCCCGCTGTGTGAGTTACCCCCCCCTCTGTGTGACCCCCCCCCGCTCTGTGTGAGTTACCCTCCCCCGCTCTGTGTGACCCCCCCCGCTCTGTGTGAGTTACCCTCCCCCGCTCTGTGTGACCCCCCCCGCTCTGTGTGAGTTACCCTCCCCCGCTCTGTGTGAGTTACCCCCCCGCTCTGTGTGAGTTACCCTCCCCCGCTCTGTGTGAGTTACCCCCCCCCCGCTCTGTGTGAGTTACCCCCCCCCCGCTCTGTGTGTGTTACCCCCCCCGCTCTGTGTGAGTTACCCCCCCCGCTCTGTGTGACCCCCCCCTCTCTGCGTGTTACCCCCCCCCCCCGCACTGTGTGAGTTACCCCCCCGCTCTGTGTGTTACCCTCCCCCCCCGCTCTGTGTGAGTTACCCCCCCCGCTCTGTGTGAGTTACCCCCGCCGCTCTGTGTGAGTTACCCCCGCCGCTCTGTGTGAGTTACCCCCCCCGCTCTGTGTGAGTTACCCCCCCCCGCTCTGTGTGAGTTACCCCCCCCCGCTCTGTGTGAGTTACCGAGTTACCCCCCCGCTCTGTGTGAGTTACCCCCCCCGCTCTGTGTGAGTTACGCCCCCCGCTCTGTGTGAGTTACCCCCCCGTTGTGTGTGAGTTACCCCCCCCCCGCTCTGTGTGAGTTACCCTCCCCCCCGATCTGTCTGAGTTACCCTCCCCCGCGCTCTGTGTGAGTTACCCCCCCCCGCTCTTTGTGAGTTACCCCCCCCGCTCTGTGTGAGTTACCCCCCCCAGCTCTGTGTGAGTTACCCCCCCCCGCTCTGTGTGAGTTACCCCCCCCGCTCTGTGTGAGTTACCCCCCCCGCTCTGTGTGAGTTACCCCCCCCCGCTCTGTGTGACCCCCCCCACGCTCTGTGTGAGTTACCCCCCCCGCTCTGTGTGAGTTACCCAGTTACCCCCCCCGCTCTGTGTGAGTTACCCCCCCCCGCTCTGTGTGAGTTACCCCCCCCCCGCTCTGTGAGAGTTACCCCCCCGCTCTGTGTGAGTTACCCCCCCCCGCACTGTGTGAGTTACCCCCCCCGCTCTGTGTGAGTTACCCTCCCCCCGCTCTGTGTGAGTTACCACCCCCCCGCTCTGTGTGAGTTACCCCCCCCGCTCTGTGTGACCCCCCCGCTCTGTGTGAGTTCCCCCCGCTCTGTGTGAGTTACCCCCCCCCGCTCTGTGTGAGTTACCCCCCCCCGCTCCGTGTGAGTTACCCCCCCCCGCTCTTTGTGAGTTAGCCCCCCCCCCCGCTCTGTGTGAGTTACCCCCCCCGCTCTGTGCGAGTTACCCCCCCGCTGTGTGAGTTACCCCCCCGCTGTGTGAGTTACCCCCCCCGCTCTGTGTGAGTTACCCCCCCACTCTGTGTGAGTTAGCCCCCCCCGCTCTGTGTGAGTTAGCCCCCCCCCGCTCTGTGTGAGTTACCCCCCCCCCGCTCTGTGTGAGTTATCCCCCCCCGCTCTGTGTGAGTTACCCCCCCCGCTCTGTGTGACCCCCCCCGCTCTGTGTGAGTTACCCCCCCGCTCTGTGTGAGTTACCCCCCCGCTCTGTGTGAGTTACCCCCCCCCGCTCTGTGTGAGTTACCCCCCCCGCTCTGTGTGAGTTACCCACCCCCCCCTGTGTGAGTTACCCCCCCCGCTCTGTGTGAGTTACCCCCCCCGCTCTGTGTGACCCCCCCCGCTCTGTGTGAGTTACCCCCCGCTCTGTGTGAGTTACCCCCCCCGCTCTGTGTGAGTTACCCCCCCCGCTCTGTGTGAGTTACCCCCCCCGCTCTGTGTGAGTTACTCCCCCCGCTCTGTGTGACCCCCCCCGCTCTGTGTGAGTTACCCCCCCCGCTCTGTGTGTGTTACCCCCCCCGCTCTGTGTGACCCCCCCCGCTCTGTGTGAGTTACCCCCACCCCTCTGTGTGTTAGCCCCCCCCTCTGTGTGACCCCCCCGCTCTGTGTGAGTTACCCCCCCCGCTCTGTGTGTTACCCCCCCCCTCTGTGTGACCCCCCCGCTCTGTGTGAGTTACCCCCCCCGCTCTGTGTGAGAGTTACCCCCCCCGCTCTGTGTGAGTTACCCCCCCCCGCTCTGTGCGAGTTACCCCCACCCCGCTCTGTGTGAGTTACCCCCCCCCCCGCTCTGTGTGAGTTACCCCAACCCGCTGTGTGTGAGTTACCCCCCCCGCTCTGTGTGAGTTACCCCCCCCGCTCTGTGTGAGTTACCCCCCCCCGCTCTGTGTGAGTTACCCCAACCCGCTCTGTGTGAGTTACCCCCCCCGCTCTGTGTGAGTTACCCTCCCCCGCTCTGTGTGACCCCCCCCGCTCTGTGTGAGTTACCCTCCCCCGCTCTGTGTGACCCCCCCCGCTCTGTGTGAGTTACCCTCCCCCGCTCTGTGTGAGTTACCCCCCCGCTCTGTGTGAGTTACCCTCCCCCGCTCTGTGTGAGTTACCCCCCCCCCGCTCTGTGTGAACCCCCCCGCTCTGTGTGAGTTACCCCCCCCCGCTCTGTGTGAGTTACCCCCCCCGCTCTGTGTGAGTTACCCCCCCCCGCTCTGTGTGAGTTACCCCCCCCGCTCTGTGTGACCCCCCCCTCTCTGCGTGTTACCCCCCCCCCGCACTGTGTGAGTTACCCCCCCGCTCTGTGTGTTACCCTCCCCCCGCTCTGTGTGAGTTACCCCCCCCGCTCTGTGTGAGTTACCCCCCCGCTCTGTGTGAGTTACCCCCCCCGCTCTGTGTGAGTTACCCCCCCCCGCTCTGTGTGAGTTACCCCCCCCCCGCTCTGTGTGAGTTACCGAGTTACCCCCCCGCTCTGTGTGAGTTACCCCCCCCGCTCTGTGTGAGTTACGCCCCCCGCTCTGTGTGAGTTACCCCCCCGTTGTGTGTGAGTTACCCCCCCCCCGCTCTGTGTGAGTTACCCTCCCCCCGATCTGTCTGAGTTACCCTCCCCCGCGCTCTGTGTGAGTTACCCCCCCCCGCTCTTTGTGAGTTACCCCCCCGCTCTGTGTGAGTTACCCCCCCCAGCTCTGTGTGAGTTACCCTCCCCCCGCTCTGTGTGAGTTACCACCCCCCCGCTCTGTGTGACCCCCCCGCTCTGTGTGAGTTCCCCCCGCTCTGTGTGAGTTACCCCCCCCGCTCTGTGTGAGTTACCCCCCCCCGCTCCGTGTGAGTTACCCCCCCCCGCTCTGTGTGAGTTAGCCCCCCCCCCCGCTCTGTGTGAGTTACCCCCCCCCGCTCTGTGTGACCCCCCCGCTCTGTGAGTTCCCCCCGCTCTGTGTGAGTTACCCCCCCGCTCCGTGTGAGTTACCCCCCCGCTCCGTGTGAGTTACCCCCCCCCGCTCTGTGCGAGTTACCCCCCCGCTGTGTGTTACCCCCCCGCTGTGTGAGTTACCCCCCCCGCTGTGTGAGTTTCCCCCCCCCGCTCTGTGTGAGTTACCCCCCCCCGCTCTGTGTGAGTTACCCCCCCCGCTCTGTGTGAGTTACCCCCCCCCGCTCTGTGTGAGTTACCCCCCCCCGCTCTGTGTGAGTTACCCCCCCCCGCTCTGTGTGAGTTACCCCCCCCCCCGCTCTGTGTGAGTTACCCCCCCGCTCTGTGTGAGTTACCCTCCCCCGCTCTGTGTGAGTTACCCCCCCCGCTCTGTGTGAGTTACCCCCCCCGCTCTGTGGGAGTTACCCCCCCCCGCTCTGTGTGAGTTACCCCCCCCGCTCTGTGTGAGTTACCCCCCCCGCTCTGCGTGACCCCCCCCTCTGTGTGTTACCCCCCCCCCGCTCTGTGTGAGTTACCCCCCCGCTCTGTGTGTTACCCTCCCCCCCGCTCTGTGTGAGTTACCCCCCCCCGCTCTGTGTGAGTTACCCCCCCGCTCTGTGTGAGTTACCCCCCCCGCTCTGTGTGAGTTACCCTCCCCCCGCTCTGTGTGAGTTACCATCCCCCCGCTCTGTGTGAGTTCCCCCCCCCCGACTCTGTGTGTTACCCTCCCCCCCGCTCTGTGTGAGTTACCCCCCCCGCTCTGTGTGAGTTACCCCCCCCCGCTCTGTGTGAGTTACCCCCCCGCTCTGTGTGAGTTTACCCCCCCGCTCTGTGTGTGTTACCCCCCCCGCTCTGTGTGACCCCCCCCCCGCTGTGTGAGTTACCCCCCCCGCTCTGTGTGAGTTACCCGCCCCCGCTCTGTGTGAGTTACCCGCCCCCGCTCTGTGTGAGTTACCCCCCCCGCTCTGTGTGAGTTACCCCCCCCGCTCTGTGTGAGTTACCCCCCCCGCTCTGTGTCTGTGCGAGTTACCCCCCCGCTCTGTGTGAGTTACCCCCCCCCGCTCTGTGTGACCCCCCCGCTCTGTGTTACCCCCCGCTCTGTGTGAGTTACCCCCCCCGCTCTGTGTGACCCCCCCCCGCTCTGTGTGAGTTACCCCCCCCGCTCTGTGTGAGTTACCCCCCCGCTCTGTGTGAGTTACCCTCCCCCGCTCTGTGTGAGTTACTCCCCCCGCTCCGTGTGAGTTACCCCCCACCGCTCTGTGTGAGTTAACCCCCCGCTGTGTGAGTTACCCCCCCCGCTCTGTGTGAGTTACCCCCCCCCGCTCTGTGAGAGTTACCCCCCCCCCGCTCTGTGTGAGTTACCCCCCCCGCTCTGCGTGAGTTACCCCCCCCGCTCTGTGTGACCCCCCCCGCTGTGTGAGTTACCCCCCCGCTCTGTGTGACCCCCCCCGCTCTGTGTGAGTTACCCCCCCCGCTCTGTGTGAGTTACCCCCCCCCGCTCTGTGTGAGTTACCCCCCCCGCTCTGTGTGAGTTACCCCCCCCCGCTCTGTGTGACCACCCCCGCTCTGTGTGAGTTACCCCCCCCCGCTCTGTGTGAGTTACCCCCCCCGCTCTGTGTGAGTTACCCCCCCCGCTCTGTGTGAGTTACCCCCCCCGCTCTGTGTGAGTTACCCCCCCCCGCTCTGTGGGACCCCCCCCCGCTCTGTGTGAGTTACCCCCCCGCTGTGTGAGTTACCCCCCCCTCTGTGTGACCCCCCCCGCTCTGTGTGAGTTACCCTCCCCCGCTCTGTGTGACCCCCCCGCTCTGTGTGAGTTACCCTCCCCCGCTCTGTGTGACCCCCCCCGCTCTGTGTGAGTTACCCTCCCCCGCTCTGTGTGAGTTACCCCCCCGCTCTGTGTGAGTTACCCTCCCCCGCTCTGTGTGAGTTACCCCCCCCCGCTCTGTGTGAACCCCCCCGCTCCGTGTGAGTTACCCCCCCCCGCTCTGTGTGAGTTACCCCCCCCGCTCTGTGTGAGTTACCCCCCCCGCTCTGTGTGACCCCCCCCTCTCTGCGTGTTACCCCCCCCCCGCACTGTGTGAGTTACCCCCCCGCTCTGTGTGTTACCCTCCCCCCCGCTCTGTGTGAGTTACCCCCCCCGCTCTGTGTGAGTTACGCCCCCCGCTCTGTGTGAGTTACCCCCCCGTTGTGTGTGAGTTACCCCCCCCCCGCTCTGTGTGAGTTACCCTCCCCCCCGATCTGTCTGAGTTACCCTCCCCCGCGCTCTGTGTGAGTTACCCCCCCCCCGCTCTTTGTGAGTTACCCCCCCCGCTCTGTGTGAGTTACGCCCCCCAGCTCTGTGTGAGTTACCCCCCCAGCTCTGTGTGAGTTACCCCCCCCCCGCTCTGTGTGAGTTACCCCCCCCGCTCTGTGTGAGTTACCCAGTTACCCCCCCCGCTCTGTGTGAGTTACCCCCCCGCTCTGTGTGAGTTACCCCCCCCCCGCTCTGTGTGACCCCCCCCACGCTCTGTGTGAGTTACCCCCCCCGCTCTGTGTGAGTTACCCAGTTACCCCCCCCGCTCTGTGTGAGTTACCCCCCCCCGCTCTGTGTGAGTTACCCCCCCCCGCTCTGTGTGAGTTACCCCCCCCGCTCTGTGTGACCCCCCCGCTCTGTGTGAGTTCCCCCCGCTCTGTGTGAGTTACCCCCCCCCGCTCTGTGTGAGTTACCCCCCCCCGCTCCGTGTGAGTTACCCCCCCCGCTCTGTGTGAGTTAGCCCCCCCCCCGCTCTGTGTGAGTTACCCCCCCCCGCTCTGTGTGACCCCCCCGCTCTGTGAGTTCCCCCCGCTCTGTGTGAGTTACCCCCCCCGCTCTGTGTGAGTTACCCCCCCCGCTCCGTGTGAGTTACCCACCCCCCCGCTCTGTGCGAGTTACCCCCCCGCTGTGTGAGTTACCCCCCCGCTGTGTGAGTTACCCCCCCCCTGCTCTGTGTGAGTTACCCCCCCCGCTCTGTGTGACCCCCCCCCCGCTCTGTGTGAGTTACCCCCCCGCTCTGTGTGAGTTACCCCCCCCGCTCTGTGTGAGTTATCCCCCCCCGCTCTGTGTGAGTTACCCCCACCCCGCTCTGTGTGAGTTACCCCCCCCCGCTCTGTGTGAGTTACCCCAACCCGCTCTGTGTGAGTTACCCCCCCCGCTCTGTGTGAGTTACCCCCCCCGCTCTGTGTGAGTTACCCCCCCGCTCTGTGTGACCCCCCCCGCTCTGTGTGAGTTACCCCCCCGCTCTGTGTGACCCCCCCGCTCTGCGTGAGTTATCCCCCCGCTCTGTGTGAGTTACCCCCCCCTCTGTGTGAGTTACCCCCCCCCGCTCTGTCTGAGTTACCCTCCCGCTCTGTGTGACCCCCCCCGCTCTGTCTGAGTTACCCCCCCCCCGCTCTGTGTCAGTTACCCCCCCCGCTCAGTGTGACCCCCCCCGCTCTGTGTGAGTTACCCCCCCGCTCTGTGTGACCCCCCCCCGCTCTGTCTGAGTTACCCCCCCCCCGCTCTGTGTCAGTTACCCCCCCCGCTCAGTGTGACCCCCCCCGCTCTGTGTGAGTTACCCCCCCGCTCTGTGTGAGTTACCCCCCCCGCTCTGTGTGACCCCCCCCCGCTCTGTGTGAGTTACCCCCCCCGCTCTGTGTGAGTTACCCCCCCGCTCTGTGTGAGTTACCCCCCCCGCTCTGTGTGAGTTACCCCCCAACGCTCTGTGTGAGTTACCCTCTCCCGCTCTGTGTGAGTTACCCTCCCCCGCTCTGTGAGAGTTACCCCCCCCGCTCTGTGTGAGTTACCCCCCCGCTCTGTGTGAGTTACCCCCCCCGCTCTGTGTGAGTTACCCCCCCGCTCTGTGTGTTACCCCTCCCCCGCTCCGTGTGAGTTACCCCCCCCGCTCTGTGTGAGTTACCCCCCCCGCTCTGTGTGAGTTACCCCCCCCGCTCTGTGTGAGTTACCCCCCGCCGCTCTGTGTGAGTTACCCCCCCCCGCTCTGTGTGTTACCCCTCCCCCGCTCCGTGTGAGTTACCCCCCCCGCTCTGTGTGAGTTACCCCCCCCGCTCTGTGTGAGTTACCCCCCCCGCTCTGTGTGAGTTACCCCCCGCCGCTCTGTGTGAGTTACCCCCCCCCCCGCTCTGTGTGAGTTACCCCCCCCGCTCTGTGTGAGTTACCCCCCCCCCGTTCTGTGTGAGTTACCCCCCCCGCTCTGTGTGAGTTACCCCCCCCGCTCTGTGTGAGTTACCCCCCCCCGCTCTGTGTGACCCCCCCGCTCTGTGTGAGTTACCCTCCCCGCTCTGTGTGAGTTACCCTCCCCCGCTCTGTGTGACCTCCCTGCTCTGTGTGAGTTACCCCCCCCGCTCTGTGTGAGTTACCCCCCCCTGCTCTGTGTGAGTTACCCCCCCCGCTCTGTGTGAGTTACCCCCGCCGCTCTGTGTGACCCTCCCCCCGCTCTGTGTGAGTTACCCCCCCCCGCTCTGTGTGAGTTACCCCCCCCCCCGCTCTGTGTGTTACCCTCCCCCCGCTCTGTGTGAGTTACCCCCCCCACTCTGTGTGAGTTACCCCCCCCGCTCTGTGTGAGTTACCCCCCCCGCTCTGTGTGAGTTACCCCCCCCGCTCTGTGTGAGTTACCCCCCCCCCGCTCTGTGTGAGTTACCCCCCCCCCCGCTCTGTGTGAGTTACCCCCCCCCGCTCTGTGTGAGTTACGCCCCCCGCTCTGTGTGAGTTACCCCCCCGTTGTGTGTGAGTTACCCCCCCGTTGTGTGTGAGTTACCCCTCCCGCTCTGTGTGAGTTACCCTCCCCCCGATCTGTCTGAGTTACCCTCCCCCCCGCTCTGTGTGAGTTACCCCCCCGCTCTGTGTGACCCCCCCGCTCTGAGTGAGTTACCCTCCCCCGCTCTGTGTGACCCCCCCCGCTCTGTGTGAGTTACCCCCCCCCGCTCTGTGTGAGTTACCCCCCCCCGCTCTGTGTGAGTTACCCCCCCCGCTCTGTGTGACCCCCCCCTCTCTGTGTGAGTTACCCCCCCCCGCACTGTGTGAGTTACCCCCCCGCTCTGTGTGAGTTACCCCCCCCGCTCTGTGTGACCACCCCCGCTCTGTGTGAGTTACCCCCCCCCGCTCTGTGTGAGTTACCCCCCCCGCTCTGTGTGAGTTACCCCCCCCGCTCTTTGAGTTACCCCCCCCGCTCTGTGTGAG
The DNA here is from genome assembly GCF_047496885.1 of Scyliorhinus torazame. Lineage (NCBI taxonomy): Eukaryota > Metazoa > Chordata > Chondrichthyes > Carcharhiniformes > Scyliorhinidae > Scyliorhinus > Scyliorhinus torazame. The sequence continues at coordinate 4,275,131 of NC_092711.1, read as the reverse complement.
TTACCCCCCCCCCCGCTCTGTGGGACCCCCCCCCGCTCTGTCTGAGTTACCCCCCCCGCTCTGTGTGACCCCCCCGCTCTGTGTGAGTTACCCCCCCCCGCTCTGTGTGAGTTACCCCCCCCCGCTCTGTGTGAGTTACCCCCCCCCGCTCTGTGTGAGTTACCCCCCCCCGCTCTGTGTGAGTTACTCCCCCCGCTCTGTGTGACCCCCCCCTCTCTGTGTGAGTTACCCCCCCCCGCACTGTGTGAGTTACCCCCCCGCTCTGTGTGTTACCCTCCCCCCCGCTCTGTGTGAGTTACCCCCCCCGCTCTGTGTGAGTTACCCCCCCCGCTCTGTGTGAGTTACCCCACCCGCTCTGTGTGAGTTACCCCCCCCGCTCTGTGTGAGTTACCCCCGCCGCTCTGTGTGAGTTACCCCCCCCGCTCTGTGTGAGTTACCCCCGCTCTGTGTGAGTTACCCCCCCCGCTCTGTGTGAGTTACGCCCCCCGCTCTGTGTGAGTTACGCCCCCCGCTCTATGTGAGTTACCCCCCCCGTTGTGTGTGTTACCCCCCCCCCGCTCTGTGTGAGTTACCCCCCCCCGCTCTGTGTGAGTTACCCCCCCCGCTCTGTGTGAGTTACCCCCCCCGCTCTGTGTGAGTTACCCAGTTACCCCCCCCGCTCTGTGTGAGTTACCCCCCCCCCGCTCTGTGTGACCCCCCCCACGCTCTGTGTGAGTTACCCCCCCCGCTCTGTGTGAGTTACCCAGTTACCCCCCCCGCTCTGTGTGAGTTACCCCCCCCGCTCTGTGTGAGTTACCCCCCCCCCGCTCTGTGAGAGTTACCCCCCCGCTCTGTGTGAGTTACCCCCCCCCGCTCTGTGTGACCCCCCCCCACTCTGTGTGTTACCCTCCCCCCCGCTCTGCGTGAGTTACCCCCCCCCGCTCTGTGTGAGTTACACCCCCGCTCTGTGTGAGATACCGCCCCCCGCTCTGTGTGAGTTACCCCCCCGCTCTGTGTGAGTTACCCTCCCCCCCGCTCTGTGTGAGTTACCGCCCCCGCTCTGTGTGAGTTTACCCCCCCCGCTCTGTGTGTGTTACCCCCCCCGCTCTGTGTGAGTTACCCCCCCCGCTCTGTGTGAGTTACCCCCCCCCGCTCTGTGTGAGTTACCCGCCCCCGCTCTGTGTGAGTTACCCGCCCCGCTCTGTGTGAGTTACCCCCCCGCTCTGTGTGTTACCCCCCCCGCTCTGTGTGAGTTACCCCCCCCGCTCTGTGTGAGTTACCCCCCCCGCTCTGTGTGAGTTACCCCCCCCCGCTCTGTGTGAGTTACCCCCCCCCGCTCTGTGTGAGTTACCCCCCCCCGCTCTGTGTCTGTGCGAGTTACCCCCCCGCTCTGTGTGAGTTACCCCCCCCGCTCTGTGTTACCCCCCCGCTCTGTGTGAGTTACCCCCCCCGCTCTGTGTGAGTTACCCCCCCACTCTGTGTGAGTTACCCCCCCGCTCTGTGTGACCCCCCCCCGCTCTGTGTGAGTTACCCCCCCCGCTCTGTGTGAGTTACCCCCCCGCTCTGTGTGAGTTACCCCCCCCCGCTCCGTGTGAGTTACCCCCACCGCTCCGTGTGAGTTACCCCCCCCGCTCCGTGTGAGTTACCCCCCCCGCTCTGTGTGAGTTACCACCCCCCCGCTCTGTGTGAGTTACCCCCCCCCCGCTCTGTGTGACCTCCCCGCTCTGTGTGAGTTCCCCCCGCTCTGTGTGACTTACCCCCCCCCGCTCTGTGTGACCCCCCCGCTCTGTGAGTTCCCCCCGCTCTGTGTGAGTTACCCCCCCCGCTCTGTGTGAGTTACCCCCCCCCCGCTCCGTGTGAGTTACCCCCCCCCGCTCTGTGCGAGTTACCCCCCCGCTGTGTGAGTTACCCCCCCCGCTCTGTGTGAGTTACCCCCCCCAGCTCTGTGTGAGTTACCCCCCCCCGCTCTGTGTGAGTTACCCCCCCCGCTCTGTGTGAGTTACCCAGTTACCCCCCCCGCTCTGTGTGAGTTACCCCCCCCTCTCTGTGTGAGTTACCCCTCCCCCGCTCTGTGTGAGTTACCCCCCCCCGCTCTGTGTGAGTTCCCCTCCCCGCTCTGTGTGAGTTCCCCTCCCCGCTCTGTGTGAGTTACCCTCCCCCGCTCTGTGTGAGTTACCCCCCCCGCTCTGTGTGACCCCCCCCCGCTCTGTGTGAGTTACCCCCCCCCCGCTCTGTGTGAGTTACCCCCCCCGCTCTGTGTGAGTTACCCACCCCCCCCCTGTGTGAGTTACCCCCCCCGCTCTGTGTGAGTTACCCCCCCCGCTCTGTGTGAGTTACCCCACCCGCTCTGTGTGAGTTACCCCCCCGCTCTGTGTGAGTTACCCCCCCCGCTCTGTGTGAGTTACCCCCCCCCGCTCTGTGTGAGTTACCCCCCCCCGCTCTGTGTGAGTTACTCCCCCCGCTCTGTGTGACCCCCCCCGCTCTGTGTGAGTTACCCCCCCGCTCTGTGTGACCCCCCCCGCTCTGTGTGACCCCCCCCCCGCTCTGTGTGAGTTACCCCCACCCGCTCTGTGTGTTACCCCCCCCCCTCTGTGTGACCCCCCCGCTCTGTGTGAGTTACCCCCCCCGCTCGGTGTGTTACCCCCCCCCTCTGTGTGACCCCCCCCCGCTCTGTGTGAGAGTTACCCCCCCCGCTCTGTGTGAGAGTTACCCCCCCCGCTCTGTGTGAGTTACCCCCCCCCGCTCTGTGTGAGTTACCCCCACCCCGCTCTGTGTGAGTTACCCCCCCCCCGCTCTGTGTGAGTTACCCCAACCCGCTCTGTGTGAGTTACCCCCCCCGCTCTGTGTGAGTTACCCCCCCCGCTCTGTGTGAGTTACCCCCCCCGCTCTGTGTGAGTTACCCCCCCCGCTCTGTGTGAGTTACCCCCCCGCTCTGTGTGACCCCCCCCGCTCTGTGTGAGTTACCCCCCCCGCTCTGTGTGAGTTACCCCCCCCGCTCTGTGTGACCCCCCCCGCTCTGTGTGAGTTACCCCCCCCCCCCGCTCTGTCTGAGTTACCCTCCCGCTCTGTGTGACCCCCCCCGCTCTGTGTGAGTTACCCCCCCCGCTCTGTGTGAGTTACCCCCCCCCCGCTCTGTCTGAGTTACCCCCCCCCGCTCTGTCTGAGTTACCCCCCCCCGCTATGTGTGAGTTACCCCCCCCGCTCAGTGCGACCCCCCCCGCTCTGTGTGAGTTACCCCCCCCCGCTCTGTGTGAGTTACCCCCCCCGCTCTGTGTGAGTTACCCCCCCGCTCTGTGTGAGTTACCCCCCCCGCTCTGTGTGACCCCCCCCCGCTCTGTGTGAGTTACCCCCCCCGCTCTGTGTGAGTTACCCCCCCCGCTCTGTGTGAGTTACCCCCCAACGCTCTGTGTGAGTTACCCCCCCCGCTCTGTGTGAGTTACCCCCCCCCGCTCTGTGTGACCCCCCCCCACTCTGTGTGTTACCCTCCCCCCCGCTCTGCGTGAGTTACCCCCCCCCCCGCTCTGTGTGAGATACCGCCCCCCGCTCTGTGTGAGTTACCCCCCCGCTCTGTGTGTGAGTTACCCTCCCCCCCGCTCTGTGTGAGTTACCCCCCCCGCTCTGTGTGAGTTTACCCCCCCCGCTCTGTGTGTGTTACCCCCCCCGCTCTGTGTGAGTTACCCCCCCCGCTCTGTGTGAGTTACCCCCCCCCGCTCTGTGTGAGTTACCCACCCCCGCTCTGTGTGAGTTACCCGCCCCGCTCTGTGTGAGTTACCCCCCCCGCTCTGTGTGAGTTACCCCCCCCGCTCTGTGTGACCCCCCCTGCTCTGTGTGAGTTACCCCCCCCGCTCTGGGTGAGTTACCCCCGCCGCTCTGTGTGACCCTCCCCCCGCTCTGTGTGAGTTACCCCCCCCCCGCTCTGTGTGAGTTACCCCCCCCCCGCTCTGTGTTACCCTCCCCCCCGCTCTGTGTGAGTTACCCCCCCCGCTCTGTGTGAGTTACCCCCCCCGCTCTGTGTGAGTTACCCCCCCCGCTCTGTGTGAGTTACCCCCCCCAGCTCTGTGTGAGTTACCCCCCCCCGCTCTGTGTGAGTTACCCCCCCCCGCTCTGTGTGAGTTACCCCCCCCGCTCTGTGTGAGTTACCCCCCCCGCTCTGTGTGAGTTACCCCCCCGCTCTGTGTGAGCTACCCCCCCCGCTCTGTGTGAGTTACCCCTCCCCCGCTCCGTGTGAGTTACCCCCCCCGCTCTGTGTGAGTTACCCCCCCCGCTCTGTGTGAGTTACCCCCCCCGCTCTGTGTGAGTTACCCCCCGCCGCTCTGTGTGAGTTACCCCCCCCCCCGCTCTGTGTGAGTTACCCCCCCCGCTCTGTGTGAGTTTCCCCCCCCCCCGCTCTGTGTGAGTTACCCCCCCCCGCTCTGTGTGAGTTACCCCCCCCGCTCTGTGTGAGTTACCCCTCCCCCGCTCTGTGTGAGTTACCCCCCCCCGCTCTGTGTGACCCCCCCGCTCTGTGTGAGTTACCCTCCCCGCTCTGTGTGAGTTACCCTCCCCCGCTCTGTGTGAGTTACCCCCCCCGCTCTGTGTGAGTTACCCCCCCCGCTCTGTGTGAGTTACCCCCCCCCCCGCTCTGTGTGAGTTACCCCCCCCGCTCTGTGTGAGTTACCCCCCCCGCTCTGTGTGACCCCCCCCCCGCTCTGTGTGAGTTACCCCCCCCCGCTCTGAGTGAGTTACCCCCCCCGCTCTGTGTGAGTTACCCACCCCCCCCCTGTGTGAGTTACCCCCCCCGCTCTGTGTGACCCCCCCCGCTCTGTGTGAGTTACCCCCCCCGCTCTGTGTGAGTTACCCCCCCCCGCTCTGTGTGAGTTATCCCCCCCGCTCTGTGTGAGTTACCCCCCCCGCTCTGTGTGAGTTACCCCCCGCTCTGTGTGAGTTACCCCCCCCGCTCTGTGTGAGTTATCCCCCCCCGCTCTGTGTGAGTTACCCCCCCCGCTCTGTGTGACCCCCCCCCGCTCTGTGTGAGTTACCCCCCCGCTCTGTGTGAGTTACCCCCCCCCGCTCTGTGTGAGTTACCCCCCCCGCTCTGTGTGAGTTACCCCCCCCGCTCTGTGTGAGTTACTCCCCCCGCTCTGTGTGAGTTACTCCCCCCGCTCTGTGTGACCCCCCCCGCTCTGTGTGAGTTACCCCCCCCGCTCTGTGTGAGTTACCCCCCCCGCTTTGTGTGACCCCCCCGCTCTGTGTGAGTTACCCCCCCCCGCTCTGTGTGTTACCCCCCCCCCTCTGTGTGACCCCCCCGCTCTGTGTGAGTTACCCCCCCCGCTCTGTGTGAGAGTTACCCCCCCGCTCTGTGTGAGTTACCCCGCCCCGCTCTGTGTGAGTTACCCCCCCCCCCGCTCTGTGTGAGTTACCCCCCCCGCTCTGTGTGAGTTACCCCAACCCGCTCTGTGTGAGTTACCCCCCCCGCTCTGTGTGAGTTACCCCCCCCGCTCTGTGTGAGTTACCCCCCCGCTCTGTGTGAGTTACCCCCCCCGCTCTGTGTGAGTTACCCCCCCCGCTCTGTGTGACCCCCCCCGCTCTGTGTGAGTTACCCCCCCCGCTCTGTGTGAGTTACCCCCCCGCTCTGTGTGAGTTACCCCCCCCCTGTGTGAGTTACCCCCCCCCGCTCTGTCTGAGTTACCCCCCCGCTCTGTGTGAACCCCCCCGCTCTGTGTGAGTTACCCCCCCCCCCGCTCTGTCTGAGTTACCACCCCCCGCTCTGTGTGAGTTACCCCCCCCGCTCTGTGTGAGTTACCCCCCCCCGCTCTGTGTGAGTTAACCCCCCGCTCTGTGTGAGTTACCCCCCCCGCTCTGTGTGACCCCCCCCCCGCTCTGTGTGAGTTACCCCCCCCGCTCTGTGTGAGTTACCCTCCCCGCTCTGTGTGAGTTACCCTCCCCGCTCTGTGTGAGTTACCCTCCCCGCTCTGTGTGAGTTACCCCCCCCGCTCTGTGTGAGTTACCCCCCCACTCTGTGTGAGTTACCCCCCCCCGCTCTGTGTGAGTTACCCCCCCCGCTCTGTGTGAGTTACCCCCCCCGCTCTGTCTGAGTTACCCCCCCCGCTCTGTCCGAGTTACCCCCCCCCCGCTCTGTGTGAGTTACCCCCCCCGCTCTGTGTGAGTTACCCCACGGCTCTGTGTGAGTTACCCTCCCCCGCTCTGTGTGAGTTACCCCCCCGCTCTGTGTGACCCCCCCCGCTCTGTGTGAGTTACCCTCCCCCGCTCTGTGTGAGTTACCCCCCCCCGCTCTGAGTGAGTTACCCCCCCCGCTCTGTGTGAGTTACCCACCCCCCCCCTGTGTGAGTTACCCCCCCGCTCTGTGTGAGTTACCCCCCCCGCTCTGTGTGAGTTATCCCCCCCGCTCTGTGTGAGTTACCCCCCCCGCTCTGTGTGAGTTACCCCCCCCGCTCTGTGTGAGTTACCCCCCCGCTCTGTGTGAGTTACCCCCCCCGCTCTGTGTGAGTTATCCCCCCCCGCTCTGTGTGAGTTACCCCCCCCGCTCTGTGTGACCCCCCCCCGCTCTGTGTGAGTTACACCCCCGCTCTGTGTGAGTTACCCCCCCCCGCTCTGTGTGAGTTACCCCCCCCGCTCTGTGTGAGTTACCCCCCCCGCTCTGTGTGAGTTACTCCCCCCGCTCTGTGTGAGTTACTCCCCCCGCTCTGTGTGACCCCCCCCGCTCTGTGTGAGTTACCCCCCCCGCTCTGTGTGAGTTACCCCCCCGCTTTGTGTGACCCCCCCGCTCTGTGTGAGTTACCCCCCCCCGCTCTGTGTGTTACCCCCCCCCCTCTGTGTGACCCCCCCGCTCTGTGTGAGTTACCCCCCCCGCTCTGTGTGAGAGTTACCCCCCCGCTCTGTGTGAGTTACCCCGCCCCGCTCTGTGTGAGTTACCCCCCCCCCCGCTCTGTGTGAGTTACCCCCCCCGCTCTGTGTGAGTTACCCCAACCCGCTCTGTGTGAGTTACCCCCCCCGCTCTGTGTGAGTTACCCCCCCCGCTCTGTGTGAGTTACCCCCCCGCTCTGTGTGAGTTACCCCCCCGCTCTGTGTGAGTTACCCCCCCCGCTCTGTGTGAGTTACCCCCCCCGCTCTGTGTGACCCCCCCGCTCTGTGTGAGTTACCCCCCCCGCTCTGTGTGAGTTACCCCCCCGCTCTGTGTGAGTTACCCCCCCCCTGTGTGAGTTACCCCCCCCCGCTCTGTCTGAGTTACCCCCCCGCTCTGTGTGAACCCCCCCGCTCTGTGTGAGTTACCCCCCCCCCCGCTCTGTCTGAGTTACCACCCCCCGCTCTGTGTGAGTTACCCCCCCCGCTCTGTGTGAGTTACCCCCCCCCGCTCTGTGTGAGTTACCCCCCCCGCTCTGTGTGACCCCCCCCCCCGCTCTGTGTGAGTTACCCCCCCCGCTCTGTGTGAGTTACCCTCCCCGCTCTGTGTGAGTTACCCTCCCCGCTCTGTGTGAGTTACCCTCCCCGCTCTGTCCGAGTTACCCCCCCCCGCTCTGTGTGAGTTACCCCCCCCGCTCTGTGTGAGTTACCCCACGGCTCTGTGTGAGTTACCCTCCCCCGCTCTGTGTGAGTTACCCCCCCGCTCTGTGTGACCCCCCCCGCTCTGTGTGAGTTACCCTCCCCCGCTCTGTGTGACCCCCCCCGCTCTGTGTGAGTTACCCTCCCCCGCTCTGTGTGAGTTACCCCCCCGCTCTGTGAGACCCCCCCGCTCTGTGTGAGTTACCCTCCCCCGCTCTGTGTGAGTTACCCCCCCCCGCTCTGTGTGACCCCCCCCCGCTCTGTGTGAGTTACCCCCCCCGCTCTGTGTGACCCCCCCCTCTCTGTGTGAGTTACCCCCCCCCCGCACTGTGTGAGTTACCCCCCCGCTCTGTGTGTTACCCTCCCCCCCGCTCTGTGTGAGTTACCCCCCCCGCTCTGTGTGAGTTACCCCCCCGCTCTGTGTGAGTTACCCCCCCCGCTCTGTGTGAGTTACCCCCCCCGCGCTGTATGAGTTACCCCCCCCGCTCTGTGTGAGTTACCCCCCCCCGCTCTGTGTGAGTTACCCCCCCGCTCTGTGTGAGTTACCCCCCCGCTCTGTGTGAGTTACGCCCCCCGCTCTGTGTGAGTTACCCCCCCGTTGTGTGTGAGTTACCCCCCCCCGCTCTGTGTGAGTTACCCTCCCCCCCGATCTGTCTGAGTTACCCTCCCCCCCGCTCTGTGTGAGTTACCCCCCCCCCGCTCTTTGTGAGTTACCCCCCCCGCTCTGTGTGAGTTACCCCCCCCAGCTCTGTGTGAGTTACCCCCCCCCGCTCTGTGTGAGTTACCCAGTTACCCCCCCCGCTCTGTGTGTTACCCCCCCGCTCTGTGTGAGTTACCCCCCCGCTCTGTGTGACCCCCCCCACGCTCTGTGTGAGTTACCCCCCCCGCTCTGTGTGAGTTACCCAGTTACCCCCCCCGCTCTGTGTGAGTTACCCCCCCCCGCTCTGTGTGAGTTACCCCCCCCGCTCTGTGTGAGTTACCCCCCCCGCTCTGTGTGAGTTACCCCCCCCCCCGCTCTGTGTGAGTTACCCCCCCCGCTCTGTGTGACCCCCCCCCGCTCTGTGTGAGTTACCCCCCCCCGCTCTGTGTGACCCCCCCCCGCTCTGTGTGAGTTACCCCCCCCCGCTCTGTGTGACCCCCCCGCTCTGTGTGAGTTACCCCCCCCGCTCTGTGTGAGTTACCCCCCCCCGCTCTGTGTGAGTTACCCCCCCCGCTCTGTGTGAGTTACCCCCCCCCCGCTCTGTGTGAGTTACCCCCCTCCGCTCTGTGTGAGTTACCCCCCCCGCTCTGTGTGAGTTACCCCCCCCGCTCTGTGTGAGTTACCCCCCCCGCTCTGTGTGAGTTACCCCCCCCGCTCTGTGTGAGTTCCCCCCCCCCGCTCTGTGTGAGTTACCCCCCCCCCCGCTCTGTGTGAGTTACCCCCCCCGCTCTGTGTGAGTTATCCCCCCCGCTCTGTGTGAGTTACCCCCCCGCTCTGTGTGAGTTACCCCCCCCGCTCTGTGTGAGTTACCCCCCCGCTCTGTGTGAGTTACCCCCCCGCTCTGTGTGAGTTATCCCCCCCCGCTCTGTGTGAGTTACCCCCCCCGCTCTGTGTGAGTTCCCCCCCGCTCTGTGTGAGTTCCCCCCCGCTCTGTGTGAGTTACCCCCCCGCTCTGTGTGAGTTACCCCCCCCCGCTCTGTGTGAGTTACCCCCCCCGCTGTGTGAGTTACCCCCCCCGCTCTGTGTGAGTTACTCCCCCCGCTCTGTGTGACCCCCCCGCTCTGTGTGAGTTACCCCCCCCCGCTCTGTGTGTGACCCCCGCTCTGTGTGAGTTACCCCCCCGCTGTGTGAGTTACCCCCCCCCGCTCTGTGTGAGTTACCCCCCACCTCTGTGTGAGTTACCCCCCCCGCTCTGTGCGAGTTAGCCCCCCCGCTCTGTGCGAGTTACCCCCCCGCTCTGTGTCTGTGCGAGTTACCCCCCCGCTCTGTGTGAATTACCCCCCCCCCGCTCTGTGTGAGTTACCCCCCCCCCGCTCTGTGTGAGTTACCCCCCCCCGCTCTGTGTGAGTTACCCCCCCCGCTCTGTGTGAGTTACCCCCCCCCGCTCTGTGTGAGTTACCCCCCCCGCTCTGTGTGTTACCCCCCCCGCTCTGTGTGAGTTACCCCCCCCGCTCTGTGTGAGTTACCCCCCCCGCTCTGTGTGAGTTACCCCCCCCGCTCTGTGTGAGTTACCCCCCCCCCGCTCTGTGTGAGTTACCCTCCCCCGCGCTCTGTGTGAGTTACCCTCCCCCCCGCTCTGTGAGAGTTACCCTCCCCCCGCTCTGTGAGAGTTACCCTCCCCCCCGCTCTGTGAGAGTTACCCTCCCCCCCGCTCTGTGAGAGTTACCCTCCCCCCCGCTCTGTGAGAGTTACCCTCCCCCCCGCTCTGTGAGAGTTACCCTCCCCCCCGCTCTGTGAGAGTTACCCTCCCCCCCGCTCTGTGAGAGTTACCCTCCCCCCCGCTCTGTGAGAGTTACCCTCCCCCCCGCTCTGTGAGAGTTACCCTCCCCCCCGCTCTGTGAGAGTTACCCTCCCCCCCGCTCTGTGAGAGTTACCCTCCCCCCCGCTCTGTGAGAGTTGCCCTCCCCCCCGCTCTGTGAGAGTTGCCCTCCCCCCCGCTCTGTGAGAGTTGCCCTCCCCCCGCTCTGTGAGAGTTACCCTCCCCCCCGCTCTGTGAGAGTTACCCCCCCCCCGCTCTGTGTGAGTTACCCCCCCGCTCTGTGTGAGTTACCCTCCCCCCCGCTGTGTGAGTTACCCACCCCGCTCTGTGTGAGTTACCCCCCCCCGCTCTGTGTGAGTTACCCCCCCCCGCTCTGTGTGAGTTACCCCCCCCGCTCTGCGTGACCCCCCCCTCTCTGTGTGAGTTACCCCCCCCCGCTCTGTGTGAGTTACCCCCCCGCTCTGTGCGTTACCCTCCCCCCCGCTCTGTGTGAGTTACCCCCCCCCGCTCTGTGTGAGTTACCCCCCCCCGCTCTGTGTGAGTTACCCCCCCGCTCTGTGTGAGTTTACCCCCCCCGCTGTGTGAGTTACCCACCCTGCTCTGTGTGAGTTACCCGCCCCCGCTCTGTGTGAGTTACCCGCCCCCGCTCTGTGTGAGTTACCCCCCCGCTCTGTGTGAGTTACCCCCCCCCCGCTCTGTGTGACCCCCCCGCTCTGTGTTACCCCCCGCTCTGTGTTACCCCCCGCTCTGTGTGAGTTACCCCCCCCCGCTCTGTGTGACCCCCCCGCTCTGTGTTACCCCCCGCTCTGTGTTACCCCCCGCTCTGTGTTACCCCCCGCTCTGTGTGAGTTACCCCCCCCGCTCTGTGTGAGTTACCCCCCCCGCTCTGTGTCTGTGCGAGTTACCCCCCCGCTCTGTGTGAGTTACCCCCCCCCCGCTCTGTGTGACCCCCCCGCTCTGTGTTACCCCCCGCTCTGTGTGAGTTACCCCCCCCGCTCTGTGTGAGTTACCCCCCCGCTCTGTGTGACCCCCCCCCGCTCTGTGTGAGTTACCCCCCCCGCTCTGTGTGAGTTACCCCCCCGCTCTGTGTGAGTTACCCTCCCCCGCTCTGTGTGAGTTACTCCCCCCGCTCCGTGTGAGTTACCCCCCACCGCTCTGTGTGAGTTAACCCCCCGCTGTGTGAGTTACCCCCCCCGCTCTGTGTGAGTTACCCCCCCCGCTCTGTGAGAGTTACCCCCCCCGCTCTGTGTGAGTTACCCCCCCCGCTCTGTGTGTTACCCCCCCCGCTCTGTGTGACACCCCCCGCTGTGTGAGTTACCCCCCCGCTCTGTGTGACCCCCCCCGCTCTGTGTGAGTTACCCCCCCCGCTCTGTGTGAGTTACCCCCCCCGCTCTGTGTGAGTTACCCCCCCCGCTCTGTGTGAGTTACCCCCCCCGCTCTGTGTGAGTTACCCCCCCCGCTCTGTGTGAGTTACCCCCCCCCGCTCTGTGTGACCACCCCCGCTCTGTGTGAGTTACCCCCCCCGGCTCTGTGTGAGTTACCCCCCCCGCTCTGTGTGAGTTACCCCCCCCGCTCTGTGTGAGTTACCCCCCCCCGCTCTGTGTGAGTTACCCCCCCCGCTCTTTGTGAGTTACCCCCCCCGCTGTGTGAGTTACCCCCCCCTCTGTGTGACCCCCCCCCGCTCTGTGTGAGTTACCCTCCCCCGCTCTGTGTGACCCCCCCCGCTCTGTGTGAGTTACCCTCCCCCGCTCTGTGTGACCCCCCCCGCTCTGTGTGAGTTACCCTCCCCCGCTCTGTGTGAGTTACCCCCCCGCTCTGTGTGAGTTACCCTCCCCCGCTCTGTGTGAGTTACCCCCCCCCGCTCTGTGTGAGTTACCCCCCCCCCGCTCTGTGTGTGTTACCCCCCCCGCTCTGTGTGAGTTACCCCCCCCGCTCTGTGTGACCCCCCCCTCTCTGCGTGTTACCCCCCCCCCCGCACTGTGTGAGTTACCCCCCCGCTCTGTGTGTTACCCTCCCCCCCCGCTCTGTGTGAGTTACCCCCCCCGCTCTGTGTGAGTTACCCCCGCCGCTCTGTGTGAGTTACCCCCGCCGCTCTGTGTGAGTTACCCCCCCCGCTCTGTGTGAGTTACCCCCCCCCGCTCTGTGTGAGTTACCCCCCCCCGCTCTGTGTGAGTTACCGAGTTACCCCCCCGCTCTGTGTGAGTTACCCCCCCCGCTCTGTGTGAGTTACGCCCCCCGCTCTGTGTGAGTTACCCCCCCGTTGTGTGTGAGTTACCCCCCCCCCGCTCTGTGTGAGTTACCCTCCCCCCCGATCTGTCTGAGTTACCCTCCCCCGCGCTCTGTGTGAGTTACCCCCCCCCGCTCTTTGTGAGTTACCCCCCCCGCTCTGTGTGAGTTACCCCCCCCAGCTCTGTGTGAGTTACCCCCCCCCGCTCTGTGTGAGTTACCCCCCCCGCTCTGTGTGAGTTACCCCCCCCGCTCTGTGTGAGTTACCCCCCCCCGCTCTGTGTGACCCCCCCCACGCTCTGTGTGAGTTACCCCCCCCGCTCTGTGTGAGTTACCCAGTTACCCCCCCCGCTCTGTGTGAGTTACCCCCCCCGCTCTGTGTGAGTTACCCCCCCCCCGCTCTGTGAGAGTTACCCCCCCGCTCTGTGTGAGTTACCCCCCCCCGCACTGTGTGAGTTACCCCCCCCGCTCTGTGTGAGTTACCCTCCCCCCGCTCTGTGTGAGTTACCACCCCCCCGCTCTGTGTGAGTTACCCCCCCCGCTCTGTGTGACCCCCCCGCTCTGTGTGAGTTCCCCCCGCTCTGTGTGAGTTACCCCCCCCCGCTCTGTGTGAGTTACCCCCCCCCGCTCCGTGTGAGTTACCCCCCCCCGCTCTTTGTGAGTTAGCCCCCCCCCCCGCTCTGTGTGAGTTACCCCCCCCGCTCTGTGCGAGTTACCCCCCCGCTGTGTGAGTTACCCCCCCGCTGTGTGAGTTACCCCCCCCGCTCTGTGTGAGTTACTCCCCCCGCTCTGTGTGACCCCCCCCGCTCTGTGTGAGTTACCCCCCCCGCTCTGTGTGTGTTACCCCCCCCGCTCTGTGTGACCCCCCCCGCTCTGTGTGAGTTACCCCCACCCCTCTGTGTGTTAGCCCCCCCCTCTGTGTGACCCCCCCGCTCTGTGTGAGTTACCCCCCCCGCTCTGTGTGTTACCCCCCCCCTCTGTGTGACCCCCCCGCTCTGTGTGAGTTACCCCCCCCGCTCTGTGTGAGAGTTACCCCCCCCGCTCTGTGTGAGTTACCCCCCCCCGCTCTGTGCGAGTTACCCCCACCCCGCTCTGTGTGAGTTACCCCCCCCCCGCTCTGTGTGAGTTACCCCAACCCGCTGTGTGTGAGTTACCCCCCCCGCTCTGTGTGAGTTACCCCCCCCGCTCTGTGTGAGTTACCCCCCCCCGCTCTGTGTGAGTTACCCCAACCCGCTCTGTGTGAGTTACCCCCCCCGCTCTGTGTGAGTTACCCTCCCCCGCTCTGTGTGACCCCCCCCGCTCTGTGTGAGTTACCCTCCCCCGCTCTGTGTGACCCCCCCCGCTCTGTGTGAGTTACCCTCCCCCGCTCTGTGTGAGTTACCCCCCCGCTCTGTGTGAGTTACCCTCCCCCGCTCTGTGTGAGTTACCCCCCCCCGCTCTGTGTGAGTTACCCCCCCCCGCTCTGTGTGAGTTACCCCCCCCGCTCTGTGTGAGTTACCCCCCCCCGCTCTGTGTGAGTTACCCCCCCCGCTCTGTGTGACCCCCCCCTCTCTGCGTGTTACCCCCCCCCCGCACTGTGTGAGTTACCCCCCCGCTCTGTGTGTTACCCTCCCCCCGCTCTGTGTGAGTTACCCCCCCCGCTCTGTGTGAGTTACCCCCCCGCTCTGTGTGAGTTACCCCCCCCGCTCTGTGTGAGTTACCCCCCCCCGCTCTGTGTGAGTTACCCCCCCCCCGCTCTGTGTGAGTTACCGAGTTACCCCCCCGCTCTGTGTGAGTTACCCCCCCCGCTCTGTGTGAGTTACGCCCCCCGCTCTGTGTGAGTTACCCCCCCGTTGTGTGTGAGTTACCCCCCCCCCGCTCTGTGTGAGTTACCCTCCCCCCGATCTGTCTGAGTTACCCTCCCCCGCGCTCTGTGTGAGTTACCCCCCCCCGCTCTTTGTGAGTTACCCCCCCGCTCTGTGTGAGTTACCCCCCCCAGCTCTGTGTGAGTTACCCTCCCCCCGCTCTGTGTGAGTTACCACCCCCCCGCTCTGTGTGACCCCCCCGCTCTGTGTGAGTTCCCCCCGCTCTGTGTGAGTTACCCCCCCCGCTCTGTGTGAGTTACCCCCCCCCGCTCCGTGTGAGTTACCCCCCCCCGCTCTGTGTGAGTTAGCCCCCCCCCCGCTCTGTGTGAGTTACCCCCCCCCGCTCTGTGTGACCCCCCCGCTCTGTGAGTTCCCCCCGCTCTGTGTGAGTTACCCCCCCGCTCCGTGTGAGTTACCCCCCCGCTCCGTGTGAGTTACCCCCCCCCGCTCTGTGCGAGTTACCCCCCCGCTGTGTGTTACCCCCCCGCTGTGTGAGTTACCCCCCCCGCTGTGTGAGTTTCCCCCCCCCGCTCTGTGTGAGTTACCCCCCCCCGCTCTGTGTGAGTTACCCCCCCCGCTCTGTGTGAGTTACCCCCCCCCGCTCTGTGTGAGTTACCCCCCCCCGCTCTGTGTGAGTTACCCCCCCCCCGCTCTGTGTGAGTTACCCCCCCCCCCGCTCTGTGTGAGTTACCCCCCCGCTCTGTGTGAGTTACCCTCCCCCGCTCTGTGTGAGTTACCCCCCCCGCTCTGTGTGAGTTACCCCCCCCGCTCTGTGGGAGTTACCCCCCCCCGCTCTGTGTGAGTTACCCCCCCCGCTCTGTGTGAGTTACCCCCCCCGCTCTGCGTGACCCCCCCCTCTGTGTGTTACCCCCCCCCCGCTCTGTGTGAGTTACCCCCCCGCTCTGTGTGTTACCCTCCCCCCCGCTCTGTGTGAGTTACCCCCCCCCGCTCTGTGTGAGTTACCCCCCCGCTCTGTGTGAGTTACCCCCCCCGCTCTGTGTGAGTTACCCTCCCCCCGCTCTGTGTGAGTTACCATCCCCCCGCTCTGTGTGAGTTCCCCCCCCCCGACTCTGTGTGTTACCCTCCCCCCCGCTCTGTGTGAGTTACCCCCCCCGCTCTGTGTGAGTTACCCCCCCCCGCTCTGTGTGAGTTACCCCCCCGCTCTGTGTGAGTTTACCCCCCCGCTCTGTGTGTGTTACCCCCCCCGCTCTGTGTGACCCCCCCCCCGCTGTGTGAGTTACCCCCCCCGCTCTGTGTGAGTTACCCGCCCCCGCTCTGTGTGAGTTACCCGCCCCCGCTCTGTGTGAGTTACCCCCCCCGCTCTGTGTGAGTTACCCCCCCCGCTCTGTGTGAGTTACCCCCCCCGCTCTGTGTCTGTGCGAGTTACCCCCCCGCTCTGTGTGAGTTACCCCCCCCCGCTCTGTGTGACCCCCCCGCTCTGTGTTACCCCCCGCTCTGTGTGAGTTACCCCCCCCGCTCTGTGTGACCCCCCCCCGCTCTGTGTGAGTTACCCCCCCCGCTCTGTGTGAGTTACCCCCCCGCTCTGTGTGAGTTACCCTCCCCCGCTCTGTGTGAGTTACTCCCCCCGCTCCGTGTGAGTTACCCCCCACCGCTCTGTGTGAGTTAACCCCCCGCTGTGTGAGTTACCCCCCCCGCTCTGTGTGAGTTACCCCCCCCCGCTCTGTGAGAGTTACCCCCCCCCCGCTCTGTGTGAGTTACCCCCCCCGCTCTGCGTGAGTTACCCCCCCCGCTCTGTGTGACCCCCCCCGCTGTGTGAGTTACCCCCCCCGCTCTGTGTGACCCCCCCCGCTCTGTGTGAGTTACCCCCCCCGCTCTGTGTGAGTTACCCCCCCCCGCTCTGTGTGAGTTACCCCCCCCGCTCTGTGTGAGTTACCCCCCCCCGCTCTGTGTGACCACCCCCGCTCTGTGTGAGTTACCCCCCCCCGCTCTGTGTGAGTTACCCCCCCCGCTCTGTGTGAGTTACCCCCCCCGCTCTGTGTGAGTTACCCCCCCCGCTCTGTGTGAGTTACCCCCCCCCGCTCTGTGGGACCCCCCCCCGCTCTGTGTGAGTTACCCCCCCGCTGTGTGAGTTACCCCCCCCTCTGTGTGACCCCCCCCGCTCTGTGTGAGTTACCCTCCCCCGCTCTGTGTGACCCCCCCGCTCTGTGTGAGTTACCCTCCCCCGCTCTGTGTGAGTTACCCTCCCCCGCTCTGTGTGAGTTACCCCCCCGCTCTGTGTGAGTTACCCTCCCCCGCTCTGTGTGAGTTACCCCCCCCCGCTCTGTGTGAACCCCCCCGCTCCGTGTGAGTTACCCCCCCCCGCTCTGTGTGAGTTACCCCCCCCGCTCTGTGTGAGTTACCCCCCCCGCTCTGTGTGACCCCCCCCTCTCTGCGTGTTACCCCCCCCCCGCACTGTGTGAGTTACCCCCCCGCTCTGTGTGTTACCCTCCCCCCCGCTCTGTGTGAGTTACCCCCCCCGCTCTGTGTGAGTTACGCCCCCCGCTCTGTGTGAGTTACCCCCCCGTTGTGTGTGAGTTACCCCCCCCCCGCTCTGTGTGAGTTACCCTCCCCCCCGATCTGTCTGAGTTACCCTCCCCCGCGCTCTGTGTGAGTTACCCCCCCC
This sequence comes from Scyliorhinus torazame, assembly GCF_047496885.1. Lineage (NCBI taxonomy): Eukaryota > Metazoa > Chordata > Chondrichthyes > Carcharhiniformes > Scyliorhinidae > Scyliorhinus > Scyliorhinus torazame. The sequence continues at coordinate 4,258,461 of NC_092711.1, read as the reverse complement.
CCGCTCTTTGTGAGTTACCCCCCCCGCTCTGTGTGAGTTACGCCCCCCAGCTCTGTGTGAGTTACCCCCCCCCCGCTCTGTGTGAGTTACCCCCCCCGCTCTGTGTGAGTTACCCAGTTACCCCCCCCGCTCTGTGTGAGTTACCCCCCCGCTCTGTGTGAGTTACCCCCCCCCCGCTCTGTGTGACCCCCCCCACGCTCTGTGTGAGTTACCCCCCCCGCTCTGTGTGAGTTACCCAGTTACCCCCCCCGCTCTGTGTGAGTTACCCCCCCCCGCTCTGTGTGAGTTACCCCCCCCCGCTCTGTGTGAGTTACCCCCCCCGCTCTGTGTGACCCCCCCGCTCTGTGTGAGTTCCCCCCGCTCTGTGTGAGTTACCCCCCCCCGCTCTGTGTGAGTTACCCCCCCCCGCTCCGTGTGAGTTACCCCCCCCGCTCTGTGTGAGTTAGCCCCCCCCCCGCTCTGTGTGAGTTACCCCCCCCCGCTCTGTGTGACCCCCCCGCTCTGTGAGTTCCCCCCGCTCTGTGTGAGTTACCCCCCCCGCTCTGTGTGAGTTACCCCCCCCGCTCCGTGTGAGTTACCCACCCCCCCGCTCTGTGCGAGTTACCCCCCCGCTGTGTGAGTTACCCCCCCGCTGTGTGAGTTACCCCCCCCCTGCTCTGTGTGAGTTACCCCCCCCGCTCTGTGTGACCCCCCCCCCGCTCTGTGTGAGTTACCCCCCCGCTCTGTGTGAGTTACCCCCCCCGCTCTGTGTGAGTTATCCCCCCCCGCTCTGTGTGAGTTACCCCCACCCCGCTCTGTGTGAGTTACCCCCCCCCGCTCTGTGTGAGTTACCCCAACCCGCTCTGTGTGAGTTACCCCCCCCGCTCTGTGTGAGTTACCCCCCCCGCTCTGTGTGAGTTACCCCCCCGCTCTGTGTGACCCCCCCCGCTCTGTGTGAGTTACCCCCCCGCTCTGTGTGACCCCCCCCGCTCTGCGTGAGTTATCCCCCCGCTCTGTGTGAGTTACCCCCCCCTCTGTGTGAGTTACCCCCCCCCGCTCTGTCTGAGTTACCCTCCCGCTCTGTGTGACCCCCCCCGCTCTGTCTGAGTTACCCCCCCCCCGCTCTGTGTCAGTTACCCCCCCCGCTCAGTGTGACCCCCCCCGCTCTGTGTGAGTTACCCCCCCGCTCTGTGTGACCCCCCCCCGCTCTGTCTGAGTTACCCCCCCCCCGCTCTGTGTCAGTTACCCCCCCCGCTCAGTGTGACCCCCCCCGCTCTGTGTGAGTTACCCCCCCGCTCTGTGTGAGTTACCCCCCCCGCTCTGTGTGACCCCCCCCCGCTCTGTGTGAGTTACCCCCCCCGCTCTGTGTGAGTTACCCCCCCGCTCTGTGTGAGTTACCCCCCCCGCTCTGTGTGAGTTACCCCCCAACGCTCTGTGTGAGTTACCCTCTCCCGCTCTGTGTGAGTTACCCTCCCCCGCTCTGTGAGAGTTACCCCCCCCGCTCTGTGTGAGTTACCCCCCCGCTCTGTGTGAGTTACCCCCCCCGCTCTGTGTGAGTTACCCCCCCGCTCTGTGTGTTACCCCTCCCCCGCTCCGTGTGAGTTACCCCCCCCGCTCTGTGTGAGTTACCCCCCCCGCTCTGTGTGAGTTACCCCCCCCGCTCTGTGTGAGTTACCCCCCGCCGCTCTGTGTGAGTTACCCCCCCCCGCTCTGTGTGTTACCCCTCCCCCGCTCCGTGTGAGTTACCCCCCCCGCTCTGTGTGAGTTACCCCCCCCGCTCTGTGTGAGTTACCCCCCCCGCTCTGTGTGAGTTACCCCCCGCCGCTCTGTGTGAGTTACCCCCCCCCCGCTCTGTGTGAGTTACCCCCCCCGCTCTGTGTGAGTTACCCCCCCCCCGTTCTGTGTGAGTTACCCCCCCCGCTCTGTGTGAGTTACCCCCCCCGCTCTGTGTGAGTTACCCCCCCCCGCTCTGTGTGACCCCCCCGCTCTGTGTGAGTTACCCTCCCCGCTCTGTGTGAGTTACCCTCCCCCGCTCTGTGTGACCTCCCTGCTCTGTGTGAGTTACCCCCCCCGCTCTGTGTGAGTTACCCCCCCCTGCTCTGTGTGAGTTACCCCCCCCGCTCTGTGTGAGTTACCCCCGCCGCTCTGTGTGACCCTCCCCCCGCTCTGTGTGAGTTACCCCCCCCCCGCTCTGTGTGAGTTACCCCCCCCCCCGCTCTGTGTGTTACCCTCCCCCCGCTCTGTGTGAGTTACCCCCCCCACTCTGTGTGAGTTACCCCCCCCGCTCTGTGTGAGTTACCCCCCCCGCTCTGTGTGAGTTACCCCCCCCGCTCTGTGTGAGTTACCCCCCCCCCGCTCTGTGTGAGTTACCCCCCCCCGCTCTGTGTGAGTTACCCCCCCCCGCTCTGTGTGAGTTACGCCCCCCGCTCTGTGTGAGTTACCCCCCCGTTGTGTGTGAGTTACCCCCCCGTTGTGTGTGAGTTACCCCTCCCGCTCTGTGTGAGTTACCCTCCCCCCGATCTGTCTGAGTTACCCTCCCCCCCGCTCTGTGTGAGTTACCCCCCCCCGCTCTTTGTGAGTTACCCCCCCCGCTCTGTGTGAGTTACCCCCCCGCTCTGTGTGAGTTACCCAGTTACCCCCCCCGCTCTGTGTGAGTTACCCCCCCCGCTCTGTGTGAGTTACCCCCCCCCCGCTCTGTGTGACCCCCCCCACGCTCTGTGTGAGTTACCCCCCCCGCTCTGTGTGAGTTACCCAGTTACCCCCCCGCTCTGTGTGAGTTACCCCCCCCGCTCTGTGTGAGTTACCCCCCCCCCGCTCTGTGTGACCCCCCCCACGCTCTGTGTGAGTTACCCAGTTACCCCCCCCGCTCTGTGTGAGTTACCCCCCCCCCCGCTCTGTGTGAGTTACCCCCCCCCCCGCTCTGTGAGAGTTACCCCCCCGCTCTGTGTGAGTTACCCCCCCCCGCTCAGTGTGAGTTACCCCCCCCGCTCTGTGTGAGTTACCCCCCCCGCTCTGTGTGAGTTACCCCCCCGCTCTGTTTGAGTTACCCCCCCCGCTCTGTGTGAGTTATCCCCCCCCGCTCTGTGTGAGTTACCCCCCCCGCTCTGTGTGAGTTACCCCCCCCCGCTCTGTGTGACCCCCCCCGCTCTGTGTGAGTTACCCCCCCGCTCTGTGTGAGTTACCCCCCCCCGCTCTGTGTGAGTTACCCCCCCCGCTCTGTGTGAGTTACCCCCCCCGCTCTGTGTGAGTTACTCCCCCCGCTCTGTGTGACCCCCCCCGCTCTGTGTGAGTTACCACCCCCGCTCTGTGTGTGTTACCCCCCCGCTCTGTGTGACCCCCCCCGCTCTGTGTGAGTTACCCCCACCCCTGTGTGTGTTACCCCCCCCCTCTGTGTGACCCCCCCGCTCTGTGTGAGTTACCCCCCCCGCTCTGTGTGTTACCCCCCCCCCCTCTGTGTGACCCCCCCGCTCTGTGTGAGTTACCCCCCCGCTCTGTGTGAGAGTTACCCCCCCCGCTCTGTGTGAGTTACCCCCCCCCGCTCTGTGTGAGTTACCCCCACCCCGCTCTGTGTGAGTTACCCCCCCCCGCTCTGTGTGAGTTACCCCCCCCCGCTCTGTGTGAGTTACCCCAACCCGCTCTGTGTGAGTTACCCCCCCCGCTCTGTGTGAGTTACCCCCCCCGCTCTGTGTGAGTTACCCCCCCGCTCTGTGTGACCCCCCCCGCTCTGTGTGAGTTACCCCCCCGCTCTGTGTGACCCCCCCCGCTCTGTGTGAGTTACCCCCCCGCTCTGTGTGAGTTACCCCCCCCTCTGTGTGAGTTACCCCCCCCCGCTCTGTCTGAGTTACCCTCCCGCTCTGTGTGACCCCCCCCGCTCTGTGTGAGTTACCCCCCCCCGCTCTGTGTGAGTTACCCCCCCCGCTCTGTCTGAGTTACCCCCCCCCCGCTCTGTCTGAGTTACCCCCCCCGCTCTGTGTCAGTTACCCCCCCCGCTCTGTGTCAGTTACCCCCCCCGCTCTGTGTGAGTTACCCCCCCGCTCTGTGTGAGTTACCCCCCCCGCTCTGTGTGACCCCCCCCCGCTCTGTGTGAGTTACCCCCCCGCTCTGTGTGAGTTACCCCCCCCGCTCTGTGTGAGTTACCCCCCCCGCTCTGTGTGAGTTACCCCCCAACGCTCTGTGTGAGTTACCCTCTCCCGCTCTGTGTGAGTTACCCCCCCCGCTCTGTGTGAGTTACCCCCCCCCCCGTTCTGTGTGAGTTACCCCCCCCGCTCTGTGTGAGTTACCCCCCCCCGCTCTGTGTGTTACCCCTCCCCCGCTCCGTGTGAGTTACCCCCCCCGCTCTGTGTGAGTTACCCCCCCCGCTCTGTGTGAGTTACCCCCCCCGCTCTGTGTGAGTTACCCCCCCCGCTCTGTGTGAGTTACCCCCCCGCTCTGTGTGTTACCCCTCCCCCGCTCCGTGTGAGTTACCCCCCCCGCTCTGTGTGAGTTACCCCCCCCGCTCTGTGTGAGTTACCCCCCGCCGCTCTGTGTGAGTTACCCCCCCCGCTCTGTGTGAGTTACCCCCCCCCGTTCTGTGTGAGTTACCCCCCCCGCTCTGTGTGAGTTACCCCTCCCCCGCTCTGTGTGAGTTACCCCCCCCCGCTCTGTGTGACCCCCCCGCTCTGTGTGAGTTACCCTCCCCGCTCTGTGTGAGTTACCCTCCCCCGCTCTGTGTGACCTCCCTGCTCTGTGTGAGTTACCCCCCCCCGCTCTGTGTGAGTTACCCCCCCCTGCTCTGTGTGAGTTACCCCCCCCGCTCTGTGTGAGTTACCCCCGCCGCTCTGTGTGACCCTCCCCCCGCTCTGTGTGAGTTACCCCCCCCCGCTCTGTGTGAGTTACCCCCCCCCGCTCTGTGTGTTACCCTCCCCCCCGCTCTGTGTGAGTTACCCCCCCCGCTCTGTGTGAGTTACCCCCCCCGCTCTGTGTGAGTTACCCCCCCCGCTCTGTGTGAGTTACCCCCCCCCCGCTCTGTGTGAGTTACCCCCCCCCGCTCTGTGTGAGTTACCCCCCCCGCTCTGTGTGAGTTACGCCCCCCGCTCTGTGTGAGTTACCCCCCCGTTGTGTGTGAGTTACCCCCCCGTTGTGTGTGAGTTACCCCCCCCCGCTCTTTGTGAGTTACCCCCCCCGCTCTGTGTGAGTTACCCCCCCGCTCTGTGTGAGTTACCCAGTTACCCCCCCCGCTCTGTGTGAGTTACCACCCCCCCCCGCTCTGTGTGAGTTACCCCCCCCCCCCGCTCTGTGAGAGTTACCCCCCCGCTCTGTGTGAGTTACCCCCCCGCGCTCAGTGTGAGTTACCCCCCCCGCTCTGTGTGAGTTACCCCTCCCGCTCTGTGTGAGTTACCCCCCCCGCTCTGTGTGAGTTACCCCCCCCGCTCTGTGTGAGTTACCCCTCCCCCGCTCCGTGTGAGTTACCCCCCCCGCTCTGTGTGAGTTACCCCCCCGCTCTGTGTGAGTTACCCCCCCCGCTCTGTGTGAGTTACCCCCCGCCGCTCTGTGTGAGTTACCCCCCCCCGCTCTGTGTGAGTTACCCCCCCCCGCTCTGTGTGAGTTACCCCCCCCGCTCTGTGTGAGTTTCCTCCCACGCCGCTCTGTGTGAGTTCCCCCCCCCCCGCTCTGTGTGAGTTACCCCCCCCCGCTCTGTGTGAGTTACCCCTCCCCCGCTCTGTGTGAGTTACCCCCCCCGCTCTGTGTGACCCCCCCGCTCTGTGTGAGTTACCCTCCCCGCTCTGTGTGAGTTACCCTCCCCCGCTCTGTGTGAGTTACCCCCCCCGCTCTGTGTGAGTTACCCCCCCCCGCTCTGTGTGAGTTACCCCCCCCGCTCTGTGTGAGTTACCCCCCCCGCTCTGTGTGAGTTACCCCCCCCGCTCTGTGTGACCCCCCCCCGCTCTGTGTGAGTTACCCCCCCCCGCTCTGTGTGAGTTACCCCCCCCGCTCTGTGTGAGTTACCCACCCCCCCGTGTGAGTTACCCCCCCCGCTCTGTGTGTTATCCCCCCCGCTCTGTGTGAGTTACCCCCCCCCCGCTCTGTGTGAGTTACCCCCCCCGCTCTGTGTGAGTTACCCCCCCGCTCTGTGTGAGTTACCCCCCCCGCTCTGTGTGAGTTATCCCCCCCCGCTCTGTGTGTTACCCCCCCCGCTCTGTGTGAGTTACCCCCCCCGCTCTGTGTGACCCCCCCCGCTCTGTGTGAGTTACCCCCCCGCTCTGTGTGAGTTACCCCCCCCCGCTCTGTGTGAGTTACCCCCCCCGCTCTGTGTGAGTTACCCCCCCCGCTCTGTGTGAGTTACTCCCCCCGCTCTGTGTGACCCCCCCCGCTCTGTGTGAGTTACCCCCCCCGCTCTGTGTGACCCCCCCCGCTCTGTGTGTGTTACCCCCCCCGCTCTGTGTGACCCCCCCCCGCTCTGTGTGAGTTACCCCCACCCGCTCTGTGTGTTACCCCCCCCCCTCTGTGTGACCCCCCCGCTCTGTGTGAGTTACCCCCACCCGCTCTGTGTGTTACCCCCCCCCTCTGTGTGACCCCCCCGCTCTGTGTGTTACCCCCCCCCTCTGTGTGACCCCCCCGCTCTGTGTGAGTTACCCCCCCGCTCTGTGTGAGAGTTACCCCCCCCGCTCTGTGTGAGAGTTACCCCCCCCGCTCTGTGTGAGAGTTACCCCGCCCCGCTCTGTGTGAGTTACCCCCCCCCGCTCTGTGTGAGTTACCCCCCCCGCTCTGTGTGAGTTACCCCCCCCGCTCTGTGTGAGTTACCCCCCCGCTCTGTGTGAGTTACCCCCCCCGCTCTGTGTGAGTTACCCCCCCGCTCTGTGTGACCCCCCCCGCTCTGTGTGAGTTACCCCCCCGCTCTGTGTGACCCCCCCCGCTCTGTGTGAGTTACCCCCCCCGCTCTGTGTGAGTTACCCCCCCCTCTGCCCTCTGTGTGAGTTACCCCCCCCCCGCTCTGTCTGAGTTACCCCCCCGCTCTGTGTGACCCCCCCCGCTCTGTGTGAGTTACCCCCCCCCCCCGCTCTGTCTGAGTTACCCCCCCCCGCTCTGTCTGAGTTACCCCCCCCCGCTCTGTGTGAGTTACCCCCCCCGCTCTGTGTGAGTTACCCCCCCGCTCTGTGTGAGTTACCCCCCCGCTCTGTGTGAGTTACCCCCCCGCTCTGTGTGAGTTACCCCCCCCCGCTCTGTGTGAGTTACCACCCCCCGCTCTGTGTGACCCCCCCCCGCTCTGTGTGAGTTACCCCCCCGCTCTGTGTGAGTTACCCCCCCCGCTCTGTGTGACCCCCCCCCGCTCTGTGTGAGTTACCCCCCCCGCTCTGTGTGAGTTACCCTCCCCGCTCTGTGTGAGTTACCCTCCCCGCTCTGTGTGAGTTACCCCCCCCGCTCTGTGTGAGTTACCCCCCCACTCTGTGTGAGTTACCCCCACGGCTCTGTGTGAGTTACCCTCCCCCGCTCTGTGTGAGTTACCCCCCCCGCTCTGTGTGACCCCCCCCGCTCTGTGTGAGTTACCCTCCCCCGCTCTGTGTGAGTTACCCCCCTGCTCTGTGTGACCCCCCCGCTCTGTGTGAGTTACCCTCCCCCGCTCTGTGTGAGTTACCCCCCCCCGCTCTGTGTGAGTTACCCCCCCCCCGCTCTGTGTGACCCCCCCCGCTCTGTGTTAGTTACCCCCCCCGCTCTGTGTGAGTTACCCCCCCCCGCTCTGTGTGAGTTACCCCCCCCGCTCTGTGTGACCCCCCCCTCTCTGTGTGAGTTACCCCCCCCCCGCACTGTGTGAGTTACCCCCCCGCTCTGTGTGTTACACTCCCCCCCGCTCTGTGTGAGTTACCCCCCCGCTCTGTGTGAGTTACCCCCCCCGCTCTGTGTGAGTTACCCCCCCCGCTCTGTGTGAGTTACCCCCCCCCGCTCTGTGTGAGTTACCCCCCCGCTCTGTGTGAGTTACCCCCCCGCTCTGTGTGAGTTACGCCCCCCCGCTCTGTGTGAGTTATCCCCCCGTTGTGTGTGAGTTACCCCCCCCCGCTCTGTGTGAGTTACCCTCCCCCCGATCTGTCTGAGTTACCCTCCCCCCCCGCTCTGTGTGAGTTACCCCCCCCGCTCTGTGTGAGTTACCCCCCCCAGCTCTGTGTGAGTTACCCCCCCCCGCTCTGTGTGAGTTACCCCCCCCGCTCTGTGTGAGTTACCCAGTTACCCCCCCCGCTCTGTGTGTTACCCCCCCCGCTCTGTGTGAGTTACCCCCCCCCCGCTCTGTGTGACCCCCCCCACGCTCTGTGTGAGTTACCCCCCCCGCTCTGTGTGAGTTACCCAGTTACCCCCCCCGCTCTGTGTGAGTTACCCCCCCCGCTCTGTGTGAGTTACCCCCCCCGCTCTGTGTGAGTTACCCCCCCCGCTCTGTGTGAGTTACCCACCCCCGCTCTGTGTGAGCCCCCCCCGCTCTGTGTGAGTTACCCTCCCCCCGCTCTGTGAGAGTTACCCCCCCGCTCTGTGTGAGTTACCCCCCCCGCTCTGTGTGAGTTACCCCCCCCCGCTCTGTGTGAGTTACCCCCCCCCGCTCTGTGTGAGTTACCCCCCCCGCTCTGTGTGACCCCCCCCGCTCTGTGTGAGTTACCCCCCCCGCTCTGTGTGAGTTACCCCCCCCGCTCTGTGTGACCCCCCCCCGCTCTGTGTGAGTTACCCCCCCGCTCTGTGTGACCCCCCCCGCTCTGTGTGAGTTACCCCCCCCGCTCTGTGTGACCCCCCCCGCTCTGTGTGAGTTACCCCCCCCGCTCTGTGTGAGTTACCCCCCCCGCTCTGTGTGAGTTACCCCCCGCTCTGTGTGACCCCCCCCGCTCTGTGTGAGTTACCCCCCCCCGCTCTGTGTGAGTTACCCCCCCCCCGCTCTGTGTGAGTTACCCCCCCGCTCTGTGTGACCCCCCCCGCTCTGTGTGAGTTCCCCCCCCCCGCTCTGTGTGAGTTACCCCCCCCTCTCTGTCTGAGTTACCCCCCCGCTCTGTGTGACCCCCCCCGCTCTGTGTGAGTTACCCCCCCCGCTCTGTGTGAGTTACCCCCCCCCTCTCTGTCTGAGTTACCGCCCCGCTCTGTGTGACCCCCCCCGCTCTGTGTGAGTTACCCCCCCCGCTCTGTGTGAGTTACCCCCCCCGCTCTGTCTGAGTTACCCCCCCGCTCTGTGTGAGTTACCCCCCCCGCTCTGTGTGAGTTACCCCCCCCGCTCTGTGTGAGTTACCCCCCCCCCGCTCTGTGTGAGTTACCCCCCCCGCTCTGTGTGAGTTACCCCCACGCTCTGTGTGACCCCCCCCGCTCTGTGTGAGTTACCCCCCCCGCTCTGTGTGAGTTACCCCCCCGCTCTGTGTGACCCCCCCCGCTCTGTGTGAGTTACCCCCCCGCTCTGTGTGAGTTACCCCCCCTCCTCTGTGTGAGTTAACCCCCCCCCGCTCAGTCTGAGTTACCCCCCCGCTCTGTGTGAGTTACCCCCCCCCGCTCTGTGTGACCCCCCCCGCTCTGTGTGAGTTACCCCCCCCCGCTCTGTGTGAGTTACCCCCCCGCTCTGTGTGACCCCCCCTCTCTGTGTGAGTTACCCCCCCCCCGCACTGTGTGAGTTACCCCCCCCCGCTCTGTGTGTTACCCTCCCCCCCGCTCTGTGTGAGTTACCCCCCCCGCTCTGTGTGAGTTACCCCCCCCGCTCTGTGTGAGTTACCCCCCCCGCTCTGTGTGAGTTACCCCCCCCGCTCTGTGTGAGTTACGCCCCCCGCTCTGTGTGAGTTACCCCCCCGTTGTGTGTGAGTTACCACCCCCCGCTCTGTGTGAGTTACCCTCCCCCCCGATCTGTCTGAGTTACCCTCCCCCCCGATCTGTCTGAGTTACCCTCCCCCCCCCGCTCTGTGTGAGTTACCCCCCCCCGCTCTTTGTGAGTTACCCCCCCCGCTCTGTGTGAGTTACCCAGTTACCCCCCCCGCTCTGTGTGAGTTACCCCCCCCGCTCTGTGTGAGTTACCCCCCCCCCGCTCTGTGTGAGTTACCCCCCCCGCTCTGTGTGAGTTACCCAGTTACCCCCCCCGCTCTGTGTGAGTTACCCCCCCCCGCTCTGTGTGAGTTACCCCCCCCCGCTCTGTGTGAGTTACCCCCCCCCCGCTCTGTGTGAGTTACCCCCCCCCGCTCTGTGTGACTCCCCCCCGCTCTGTGTGAGTTACCCTCCCCCCGCTCTGTGAGAGTTACCCCCCCGCTCTGTGTGAGTTACCCCCCCCCGCTCTGTGTGAGTTCCCCCCCCCCGCTCTGTGTGAGTTACCCCCCCCCCCGCTCTGTGTGAGTTACCCCCCCCCGCTCTGTGTGAGTTACCCCCCCCGCTCTGTGTGAGTTACCCCCCCCGCCCTGTGTGAGTTACCCCCCCGCTCTGTGTGAGTTACCCCCCCCGCTCTGTGTGACCCCCCCCCGCTCTGTGTGAGTTACCCCCCCCGCTCTGTGTGACCCCCCCCGCTCTGTGTGAGTTACCCCCCCCCGCTCTGTGTGAGTTACCCCCCCCGCTCTGTGTGAGTTACCCCCCCCCGCTCTGTGTGAGTTACCCCCCCCCGCTCTGTGTGAGTTACCCTCCCCGCTCTGTGTGACCCCCCCCGCTCTGTGTGAGTTACCCCCCCCGCTCTGTGTGAGTTACCCCCCCCGCTCTGTGTGACCCCCCCCCGCTCTGTGTGAGTTACCCCCCCGCTCTGTGTGACCCCCCCCGCTCTGTGTGAGTTACCCCCCCCGCTCTGTGTGACCCCCCCCGCTCTGTGTGAGTTACCCCCCCCGCTCTGTGTGAGTTACCCCCCCCCGCTCTGTGTGAGTTACCCCCCCGCTCTGTGTGAGTTACCCCCCCCCGCTCTGTGTGAGTTACCCCCCCCCGCTCTGTGTGAGTTACCCCCCCCCGCTCTGTGTGAGTTACCCCCCCCCCGCTCTGTGTGAGTTACCCCCCCCCCGCTCTGTGTGAGTTACCCCCCCCGCTCTGTGTGACCCCCCCGCTCTGTGTGAGTTACTCTCCCGCTCTGTGACCCCCCCCCCGCTCTGTGTGATGTGTGAGTTACCCCCCCCCGCTCTGTGTGAGTTACCCCCCCCGCTCTGTGTGAGTTACCCCCCCCGCTCTGTGTGAGTTACCCCCCCCGCTCTGTGTGACCCCCCCCCCGCTCTGTGTGAGTTACCCCCCCGCTCTGTGTGAGTTACCCCCCCCGCTCTGTGTGACCCCCCCCCGCTCTGTGTGAGTTACCCCCCCCGATCTGTGTGAGTTACCCTCCCCGCTCTGTGTGAGTTACCCTCCCCGCTCTGTGTGAGTTACCCTCCCCGCTCTGTGTGAGTTACCCTCCCCGCTCTGTGTGAGTTACCCCCCCCGCTCTGTGTGAGTTACCCCCCCACTCTGTGTGAGTTACCCCCCCCCGCTCTGTGTGAGTTACCCCCCCCGCTCTGTGTGAGTTACCCCCCCCGCTCTGTGTGAGTTACCCTCCCCCGCTCTGTGTGAGTTACCCCCCCCCGCTCTGTGTGACCCCCCCCCGCTCTGTGTGAGTTACCCCCCCCGCTCTGTGTGAGTTACCCCCCCGTTGTGTGTGAGTTACGCCCCCCCCGCTCTGTGTGAGTTACCCTCCCCCCCGATCTGTCTGAGTTACCCTCCCCCCCGATCTGTCTGAGTTACCCTCCCCCCCGATCTGTCTGAGTTACCCTCCCCCCCCGCTCTGTCTGAGTTACCCCCCCCGCTCTGTGTGAGTTACCCCCCCCCGCTCTGTGTGAGTTACCCCCCCCCGCTCTGTGTGAGTTACCCCCCCCCGCTCTGTGTGAGTTACCCCCCCCCCCGCTCTGTGTGAGTTACCCCCCCCGCCCTGTGTGAGTTACCCCCCCGCTCTGTGTGAGTTACCCCCCCCGCTCTGTGTGACCCCCCCCCGCTCTGTGTGAGTTACCCCCCCCGCTCTGTGTGAGTTACCCCCCCCCGCTCTGTGTGAGTTACCCCCCCCCCCGCTCTGTGAGAGTTACCCCCCCCGCTCTGTGTGAGTTACCCCCCCCGCTCTGTGTGAGTTACCCCCCCCCCGCTCTGTGTGAGTTACCCCCCCCGCTCTGTGTGAGTTACCCCCCCCGCTCTGTGTGAGTTACCCCCCCCGCTCTGTGTGAGTTACCCCCCCCGCTCTGTGTGAGTTACCCCCCCCGCTCTGTGTGACCCCCCCCCGCTCTGTGACCCCCCCTCACTCTGTGTGACCTCCCCCCGCTCTGTGTGAGTTACCCCCCCCCGCTCTGTGTGAGTTACCCCCCCCCGCTCTGTGTGAGTTACCCCCCCCGCTCTGTGTGACCCCCCCCGCTCTGTGTGAGTTACCCCCCCCGCTCTGTGTGAGTTACCCCCCCCCGCTCTGTGTGAGTTACCCCCCCCGCTCTGTGTGAGTTACCCCCCCGCTCTGTGTGAGTTACCCCCCCGCTCTGTGTGAGTTACCCCCCCGCTCTGTGTGAGTTACCCCCCCCCCGCTCTGTGTGAGTTACCCCCCCCGCTCTGTGTGAGTTACCCCCCCCGCTCTGTGTGAGTTACCCCCCCCGCTCTGTGTGAGTTACCCCCCCCCCGCTCTGTGTGACCCCCCCACGCTCTGTGTGAGTTACCCCCCCCGCTCTGTGTGAGTTACCCAGTTACCCCCCCCGCTCTGTGTGAGTTACCCCCCCCGGTCTGTGTGAGTTACCCCCCCCCCGCTCTGTGTGAGTTACCCCCCCGCTCTGTGTGACCCCCCCCGCTCTGTGTGAGTTACCCCCCCCGCTCTGTGTGAGTTACCCCCCCCGCTCTGTGTGAGTTACCCCCCCCCGCTCTGTGTGAGTTACCCCCCCGCTCTGTGTGAGTTACCCCCCCCCGCTCTGTGTGAGTTACCCCCCCGCTCTGTGTGAGTTACCCCCCCCGCTCTGTGTGAGTTACCCCCCCCGCTCTGTGTGAGTTAACCTCCCCCGCTCTGTGTGAGTTACCCCCCCCCGCTCTGTGTGACCCCCCCCCGCTCTGTGTGAGTTACCCCCCCCCGCTCTGTGTGAGTTACCCCCCCAGCTCTGTGTGAGTTACCCCCCCCGCTCTGTGTGAGTTACCCCCCCGCTCTGTGTGAGTTACCCCCCCGCTCTGTGTGAGTTACCCCCCCCGCTCTGTGTGAGTTACCCCCCCCCGCTCTGTGTGAGTTACCCCCCCCGCTCTGTGTGAGTTACGCCCCCCGCTCTGTGTGAGTTATCCCCCCGTTGTGTGTGAGTTACCCCCCCCCGCTCTGTGTGAGTTACCCTCCCCCCCGATCTGTCTGAGTTACCCTCCCCCCCGATCTGTCTGAGTTACCCCCCCCCCGCTCTTTGTGAGTTACCCCCCCCGCTCTGTGTGAGTTACCCCCCCCCCGCTCTGTGTGAGTTACCCCCCCGCTCTGTGTGAGTTACCCAGTTACCCCCCCCGCTCTGTGTGAGTTACCCCCCCCCCCGCTCTGTGTGACCCCCCCACGCTCTGTGTGAGTTACCCCCCCCGCTCTGTGTGAGTTACCCAGTTACCCCCCCCGCTCTGTGTGAGTTACCCCCCCCGCTCTGTGTGAGTTACCCCCCCCGCTCTGTGTGAGTTACCCCCCCCCGCTCTGTGTGAGTTACCCCCCCCCGCTCTGTGTGAGTTACCCCCCCCCGCTCTGTGTGAGTTACCCCCCCCCGCTCTGTGTGAGTTACCCCCCCCCGCTCTGTGTGACCCCCCCCCCCGCTCTGTGTGAGTTACCCTCCCCCCGCTCTGTGAGAGTTACCCCCCCGCTCTGTGTGAGTTACCCCCCCCGCTCTGTGTGAGTTCCCCCCCCCCGCTCTGTGTGAGTTACCCCCCCCGCTCTGTGTGAGTTACCCCCCCCGCTCTGTGTGAGTTACCCCCCCCGCTCTGTGTGAGTTACCCCCCCCGCCCTGTGTGAGTTACCCCCCCGCTCTGTGTGAGTTACCCCCCCCGCTCTGTGTGACCTCCCCCCGCTCTGTGTGAGTTACCCCCCCCCGCTCTGTGTGACCCCCCCCCGCTCTGTGTGAGTTACCCCCCCCGCTCTGTGTGAGTTACCCCCCCCGCTCTGTGTGACCCCCCCCGCTCTGTGTGAGTTACCCCCCCCGCTCTGTGTGACCCCCCCCCGCTCTGTGTGAGTTACCCCCCCGCTCTGTGTGACCCCCCCCGCTCTGTGTGAGTTACCCCCCCCGCTCTGTGTGACCCCCCGCGCTCTGTGTGAGTTACCCCCCCCGCTCTGTGTGAGTTACCCCCCCCCCGCTCTGTGTGAGTTACCCCCCCCGCTCTGTGTGAGTTACCCCCCCGCTCTGTGTGAGTTACCCCCCCGCTCTGTGTGAGTTACCCCCCCCGCTCTGTGTGAGTTACCCCCCCCCGCTCTGTGTGAGTTACCCCCCCCGCTCTGTGTGAGTTACCCCCCCCGCTCTGTGTGAGTTACCCCCCCCGCTCTGTGTGAGTTACGCCCCCCCCGCTCTGTGTGAGTTACCCTCCCCCCCGATCTGTCTGAGTTACCCTCCCCCCCGATCTGTCTGAGTTACCCTCCCCCCCGATCTGTCTGAGTTACCCTCCCCCCCCGCTCTGTCTGAGTTACCCCCCCCCGCTCTGTGTGAGTTACCCCCCCCCGCTCTGTGTGAGTTACCCCCCCCCGCTCTGTGTGAGTTACCCCCCCCCGCTCTGTGTGAGTTACCCCCCCCCCCGCTCTGTGTGAGTTACCCCCCCCGCCCTGTGTGAGTTACCCCCCCGCTCTGTGTGAGTTACCCCCCCCGCTCTGTGTGACCCCCCCCCCGCTCTGTGTGAGTTACCCCCCCCCGCTCTGTGTGAGTTACCCCCCCCCGCTCTGTGTGAGTTACCCCCCCCCCGCTCTGTGAGAGTTACCCCCCCCGCTCTGTGTGAGTTACCCCCCCCGCTCTGTGTGAGTTACCCCCCCCCCGCTCTGTGTGAGTTACCCCCCCCGCTCTGTGTGAGTTACCCCCCCCGCTCTGTGTGAGTTACCCCCCCCGCTCTGTGTGAGTTACCCCCCCCGCTCTGTGTGAGTTACCCCCCCCCGCTCTGTGTGACCCCCCCCCGCTCTGTGACCGCCCCTCACTCTGTGTGACCTCCCCCCGCTCTGTGTGAGTTACCCCCCCCCGCTCTGTGTGAGTTACCCCCCCCCGCTCTGTGTGAGTTACCCCCCCCGCTCTGTGTGAGTTACCCCCCCCGCTCTGTGTGAGTTACCCCCCCCGCTCTGTGTGAGTTACCCCCCCCCGCTCTGTGTGAGTTACCCCCCCCGCTCTGTGTGAGTTACCCCCCCCGCTCTGTGTGAGTTACCCCCCCGCTCTGTGTGAGTTACCCCCCCCCCGCTCTGTGTGAGTTACCCCCCCCGCTCTGTGTGAGTTACCCCCCCCGCTCTGTGTGAGTTACCCCCCCCGCTCTGTGTGAGTTACCCCCCCCCCGCTCTGTGTGACCCCCCCACGCTCTGTGTGAGTTACCCCCCCCGCTCTGTGTGAGTTACCCAGTTACCCCCCCCGCTCTGTGTGAGTTACCCCCCCCGGTCTGTGTGAGTTACCCCCCCCCCGCTCTGTGTGAGTTACCCCCCCGCTCTGTGTGACCCCCCCCGCTCTGTGTGAGTTACCCCCCCCGCTCTGTGTGAGTTACCCCCCCCGCTCTGTGTGAGTTACCCCCCCCCGCTCTGTGTGAGTTACCCCCCCGCTCTGTGTGAGTTACCCCCCCCCGCTCTGTGTGAGTTACCCCCCCGCTCTGTGTGAGTTACCCCCCCCGCTCTGTGTGAGTTACCCCCCCCGCTCTGTGTGAGTTAACCTCCCCCGCTCTGTGTGAGTTACCCCCCCCCGCTCTGTGTGACCCCCCCCCGCTCTGTGTGAGTTACCCCCCCCCGCTCTGTGTGAGTTACCCCCCCCCGTTCTGTGTGAGTTACCCCCCCGCTCTGTGTGAGTTACCCCCCCCCCGCACTGTGTGAGTTACCCCCCCGCTCTGTGTGTTACCCTCCCCCCCGCTCTGTGTGAGTTACCCCCCCCGCTCTGTGTGAGTTACCCCCCCCGCTCTGTGTGAGTTACCCCCCCAGCTCTGTGTGAGTTACCCCCCCCGCTCTGTGTGAGTTACCCCCCCGCTCTGTGTGAGTTACCCCCCCCGCTCTGTGTGAGTTACCCCCCCCCGCTCTGTGTGAGTTACCCCCCCCGCTCTGTGTGAGTTACGCCCCCCGCTCTGTGTGAGTTATCCCCCCGTTGTGTGTGAGTTACCCCCCCCCGCTCTGTGTGAGTTACCCTCCCCCCCGATCTGTCTGAGTTACCCTCCCCCCCGATCTGTCTGAGTTACCCCCCCCCGCTCTTTGTGAGTTACCCCCCCCCGCTCTGTGTGAGTTACCCCCCCCCGCTCTGTGTGAGTTACCCCCCCGCTCTGTGTGAGTTACCCAGTTACCCCCCCCGCTCTGTGTGAGTTACCCCCCCCCCCGCTCTGTGTGACCCCCCCACGCTCTGTGTGAGTTACCCCCCCCGCTCTGTGTGAGTTACCCAGTTACCCCCCCCCGCTCTGTGTGAGTTACCCCCCCCGCTCTGTGTGAGTTACCCCCCCCGCTCTGTGTGAGTTACCCCCCCCCGCTCTGTGTGAGTTACCCCCCCCCGCTCTGTGTGAGTTACCCCCCCCCGCTCTGTGTGAGTTACCCCCCCCCGCTCTGTGTGAGTTACCCCCCCCCCGCTCTGTGTGACCCCCCCCCCGCTCTGTGTGAGTTACCCTCCCCCCGCTCTGTGAGAGTTACCCCCCCCGCTCTGTGTGAGTTACCCCCCCCGCTCTGTGTGAGTTCCCCCCCCCCCGCTCTGTGTGAGTTACCCCCCCCCGCTCTGTGTGAGTTACCCCCCCCGCTCTGTGTGAGTTACCCCCCCCGCTCTGTGTGAGTTACCCCCCCCGCCCTGTGTGAGTTACCCCCCCGCTCTGTGTGAGTTACCCCCCCCGCTCTGTGTGACCTCCCCCCGCTCTGTGTGAGTTACCCCCCCCCGCTCTGTGTGACCCCCCCCCGCTCTGTGTGAGTTACCCCCCCCGCTCTGTGTGAGTTACCCCCCCCGCTCTGTGTGACCCCCCCCGCTCTGTGTGAGTTACCCCCCCCGCTCTGTGTGACCCCCCCCCGCTCTGTGTGAGTTACCCCCCCGCTCTGTGTGACCCCCCCCGCTCTGTGTGAGTTACCCCCCCCGCTCTGTGTGACCCCCCGCGCTCTGTGTGAGTTACCCCCCCCGCTCTGTGTGAGTTACCCCCCCCCTGCTCTGTGTGAGTTACCCCCCCCGCTCTGTGTGAGTTACCCCCCCGCTCTGTGTGAGTTACCCCCCCGCTCTGTGTGAGTTACCCCCCCCGCTCTGTGTGAGTTACCCCCCCCCGCTCTGTGTGAGTTACCCCCCCCGCTCTGTGTGAGTTACCCCCCCCGCTCTGTGTGAGTTACCCCCCCCGCTCTGTGTGAGTTACCCCCCCCGCTCTGTGTGACCCCCCCCCACTCTGTGTGACCTCCCCCCGCTCTGTGTGAGTTACCCCCCCCCGCTCTGTGTGAGTTACCCCCCCCGCTCTGTGTGAGTTACCCCCCCCGCTCTGTGTGAGTTACCCCCCCCGCTCTGTGTGTGAGTTACCCCCCCCCCCGCTCTGTGTGAGTTACCCCCCCCCGCTCTGTGTGAGTTACCCCCCCGCTCTGTGTGACCCCCCCGCTCTGTGTGTTACCCTCCCCCCCGCTCTGTGTGAGTTACCCCCCCCGCTCTGTGTGAGTTACCCCCCCCGCTCTGTGTGAGTTACCCCCCCCGCTCTGTGTGAGTTACCCCCCCCGCTCTGTGTGAGTTACCCCCCCCGCTCTGTGTGAGTTACCCCCCCCCGCTCTGTGTGAGTTACCCCCCCCGCTCTGTGTGAGTTACCCCCCCGCTCTGTGTGAGTTCCGCCCCCCGCTCTGTGTGAGTTACCCCCCCGTTGTGTGTGTTACCCCCCCCCCCGCTCTGTCTGAGTTACCCTCCCCCCCGATCTGTCTGAGTTACCCTCCCCCCCGATCTGTCTGAGTTACCCTCCCCCCCCCGCTCTGTGTGAGTTACCCCCCCCCCCGCTCTTTGTGAGTTACCCCCCCCGCTCTGTGTGAGTTACCCCCCCCCCGCTCTGTGTGAGTTACCCCCCCGCTCTGTGTGAGTTACCCAGTTACCCCCCCCGCTCTGTGTGAGTTACCCCTCCCCGCTCTGTGTGAGTTACCCCCCCCCCGCTCTGTGTGAGTTACCCCCCCCCGCTCTGTGTGAGTTACCCCCCCCCCGCTCTGTGTGAGTTACCCCCCCCCGCTCTGTGTGAGTTACCCCCCCCCGCTCTGTGTGTTACCCTCCCCCCGCTCTGTGAGAGTTACCCCCCCGCTCTGTGTGAGTTACCCCCCCCGCTCTGTGTGAGTTCCCCCCCCCGCTCTGTGTGAGTTACCCCCCCCCCGCTCTGTGTGAGTTACCCCCCCCGCTCTGTGTGAGTTACCCCCCCCGCTCTGTGACCCCCCCCCCGCTCTGTGTGAGTTACCCCCCCCCCGCTCTGTGTGAGTTACCCCCCCCCCGCTCTGTGTGAGTTACCCCCCCCCGCTCTGTGTGAGTTACCCCCCCCGCTCTGTGTGAGTTACCCCCCCCGCTCTGTGTGACCCCCCCCCCGCTCTGTGTGAGTTACCCCCCCCGCTCTGTGTGAGTTACCCCCCCCGCTCTGTGTGACCACCCCCCGCTCTGTGTGAGTTACCCCCCCGCTCTGTGTGACCCCCCCCCGCTCTGTGTGAGTTACCCCCCCCCGCTCTGTGTGACCCCCCCCGCTCTGTGTGAGTTACCCCCCCCGCTCTGTGTGAGTTACCCCCCCCGCTCTGTGTGAGTTACCCCCCCCGCTCTGTGTGAGTTACCCCCCCGCTCTGTGTGAGTTACCCCCCCGCTCTGTGTGAGTTACCCCCCCGCTCTGTGTGAGTTACCCCCCCCGCTCTGTGTGAGTTACCCCCCCCGCTCTGTGTGAGTTACCCCCCCCCGCTCTGTGTGAGTTACCCCCCCCCGCTCTGTGTGAGTTACCCACCCCCGCTGTGTGAGTTACCCCCCCGCTCTGTGTGAGTTACCCCCCCCGCTCTGTGTGAGTTACCCCCCCCGCTCTGTGTGACCCCCCCCCGCTCTGTGACCCCCCCCACTCTGTGTGACCTCCCCCCGCTCTGCGTGAGTTACCCCCCCCCCCGCTCTGTGTGAGTTACCCCCCCCCGCTCTGTGTGAGTTACCCCCCCCGCTCTGTGTGACCCCCCCCGCTCTGTGTGAGTTACCCCCCCCCGCTCTGTGTGAGTTACCCCCCCCCGCTCTGTGTGAGTTACCCCCCCCGCTCTGTGTGAGTTACCCCCCCGCTCTGTGTGAGTTACCCCCCCGCTCTGTGTGAGTTACCCCCCCCGCTCTGTGTGAGTTACCCCCCCCCCGCTCTGTGTGAGTTACCCCCCCCGCTCTGTGTGAGTTACCCCCCCCGCTCTGTGTGAGTTACCCCCCCCGCTCTGTGTGAGTTACCCCCCCCCCCCCGCTCTGTGTGACCCCCCCACGCTCTGTGTGAGTTACCCCCCCGCTCTGTGTGAGTTACCCAGTTACCCCCCCCGCTCTGTGTGAGTTACCCCCCCCCGGTCTGTGTGAGTTACCCCCCCCCGCTCTGTGTGAGTTACCCCCCCGCTCTGTGTGACCCCCCCCGCTCTGTGTGAGTTACCCCCCCCGCTCTGTGTGAGTTACCCCCCCCCGCTCTGTGTGAGTTACCCCCCCGCTCTGTGTGAGTTACCCCCCCCCCGCTCTGTGTGAGTTACCCCCCCCGCTCTGTGTGAGTTACCCCCCCCGCTCTGTGTGAGTTACCCCCCCCGCTCTGTGTGAGTTACCCCCCCCGCTCTGTGTGAGTTACCCCCCCGCTCTGTGTGAGTTACCCCCCCCGCTCTGTGTGAGTTACCCCCCCCCCGCTCTGTGTGAGTTACCCCCCCCGCTCTGTGTGACCCCCCCCGCTCTGTGTGAGTTACCCCCCCCGCTCTGTGTGACCCCCCCCCGCTCTGTGTGAGTTACCCCCCCCGCTCTGTGTGAGTTACCCCCCCCGCTCTGTGTGACCCCCCCCGCTCTGTGTGAGTTACCCCCCCCGCTCTGTGTGACCCCCCCCCGCTCTGTGTGAGTTACCCCCCCCCGCTCTGTGTGACCCCCCCCCGCTCTGTGTGAGTTACCCCCCCCGCTCTGTGTGAGTTACCCCCCCCGCTCTGAGTTACCCCCCCCGCTCTGTGTGAGTTACCCCCGCCCGCTCTGTGTGAGTTACCCCCCCCGCTCTGTGTGAGTTACCCCTCCGCTCTGTGTGAGTTACCCCCCCCGCTCTGTGTGACCCCCCCCGCTCTGTGTGAGTTACCCCCCCGCTCTGTGTGAGTTACCCCCCCCCGCTCTGTGTGAGTTACCCCCCCCGCTCTGTGTGTTACCCCCCCCGCTCCGTGTGAGTTACCCCCCCCGCTCTGTGTGAGTTACCCCCCTCGCTCTGTGTGAGTTACCCCCCCCCGCTCTGTGTGAGTTACCCCCCCCCGCTCTGTGTGTTACCCCCCCCCGCTCCGTGTGAGTTACCCCCCCCCGCTCTGTGTGAGTTACCCTCCCCGCTCTGTGTGAGTTACCCCCCCGCTCTGTGTGAGTTACCCCCCCGCTCTGTGTGAGTTACCCCCCCCGCTCTGTGTGAGTTACCCACCCCGCTCTGTGTGACCCCCCCGCTCTGTGTGAGTTACCCCCCCCCCCCGCTCTGTGTGAGTTACCCCCCCCCGCTCTGTGTGACCCCCCCCGCTCTGAGTGAGTTACCCCCCCCGCTCTGTGTGAGTTACCCCCCCGCTCTGTGCGAGTTACCCCCCCCGCTTTGTGTGACCCCCCCCCCGCTCTGTGTGAGTTACCCCCCCCGCTCTGTGTGAGTTACCCCCCCCGCTCTGTGTGACCCCCCCCGCTCTGTGAGAGTTACCCCCCCCGCTCCGTGTGAGTTACCCCCCCCCCGTGACCTCCCCCGCTCTGTGAGAGTTACCCCCCCCGCTCCGTGTGAGTTACCCCCCCCCCCGCTCTGTGACCTCCCCCGCTCTGTGTGAGTTACCCCCCCCCGCTCTGTGTGAGTTACCCCCCCCCGCTCTGTGTGAGTTACCCCCCCCCCGCTCTGTGTGAGTTACCCTCCCCGCTCTGTGTGAGTTACCCCCCCCGCTCTGTGTGAGTTACCCCCCCCGCTCTGTGTGAGTTACCCCCCCGCTCTGTGTGAGTTACCCCCCCCCCGCTCTGTGTGAGTTACCCCCCCCCGCTCTGTGTGAGTTACCCCCCCCCCCCGCTCTGTGTGAGTTACCCCCCCCGCTCTGTGTGAGTTACCCCCCCCCGCTCTGTGTGAGTTACCCCCCCCCGCTCTGTGTGAGTTACCCCCCCCCGCTCTGTGTGAGTTACCCCCCCCCGCTCTGTGTGAGTTACCCCCCCCCCCGCTCTGTGTGAGTTACCCCCCCCCCGCTGTGTGAGTTACCCCCCCGTTGTGTGTGAGTTACCCCCCCCCGCTCTGTGTGAGTTACCCTCCCCCCCGATCTGTCTGAGTTACCCTCCCCCCCGATCTGTCTGAGTTACCCTCCCCCCCCGCTCTGTGTGAGTTACCCCCCCCCGCTCTTTGTGAGTTACCCCCCCCGCTCTGTGTGAGTTACCCCCCCCCCGCTCTGTGTGAGTTACCCCCCCGCTCTGTGTGAGTTACCCAGTTACCCCCCCCGCTCTGTGTGAGTTACCCCCCCCGCTCTGTGTGAGTTACCCCCCCCCGCTCTGTGTGACCCCCCCACGCTCTGTGTGAGTTACCCCCCCCCGCTCTGTGTGAGTTACCCAGTTACCCCCCCCGCTCTGTGTGAGTTACCCCCCCCGCTCTGTGTGAGTTACCCCCCCCCGCTCTGTGTGAGTTACCCCCCCCCGCTCTGTGTGAGTTACCCCCCCCCCGCTCTGTGTGAGTTACCCCCCCCCGCTCTGTGTGAGTGACCCCCCCCGCTCTGTGTGAGTTACCCTCCCCCCGCTCTGTGAGAGTTACCCCCCCGCTCTGTGTGAGTTACCCCCCCCGCTCTGTGTGAGTTCCCCCCCCCACTCTGTGTGAGTTACCCCCCCCCGCTCTGTGTAAGTTACCCCCCCCCGCTCTGTGTGAGTTACCCCCCCCGCTCTGTGTGAGTTACCCCCCCCGCCCTGTGTGAGTTACCCCCCCGCTCTGTGTGAGTTACCCCCCCCGCTCTGTGTGACCCCCCCCCCCGCTCTGTGTGAGTTACCCCCCCCCGCTCTGTGTGACCCCCCCCCGCTCTGTGTGAGTTACCCCCCCCCGCTCTGTGTGAGTTACCCCCCCCGCTCTGTGTGACCCCCCCCGCTCTGTGTGAGTTACCCCCCCCCGCTCTGTGTGAGTTACCCCCCCCGCTCTGTGTGACCCCCCCCCGCTCTGTGTGAGTTACCCCCCCGCTCTGTGTGACCCCCCCCGCTCTGTGTGAGTTACCCCCCCCGCTCTGTGTGACCCCCCCCGCTCTGTGTGAGTTACCCCCCCCGCTCTGTGTGAGTTACCCCCCCCCCGCTCTGTGTGAGTTACCCCCCCCGCTCTGTGTGAGTTACCCCCCCGCTCTGTGTGAGTTACCCCCCCGCTCTGTGTGAGTTACCCCCCCCGCTCTGTGTGTTACCCCCCCCCCGCTCTGTGTGAGTTACCCCACCCGCTCTGTGTGAGTTACCCCCCCCGCTCTGTGTGAGTTACCCCCCCCGCTGTGTGAGTTACCCCCCCCGCTCTGTGTGAGTTACCCCCCCCGCTCTGTGTGACCCCCCCCCGCTCTGTGACCCCCCCCCACTCTGTGTGACCTCCCCCCGCTCTGTGTGAGTTACCCCCCCCCGCTCTGTGTGAGTTACCCCCCCCCGCTCTGTGTGAGTTACCCCCCCCGCTCTGTGTGACCCCCCCGCTCTGTGTGAGTTACCCCCCCCGCTCTGTGTGAGTTACCCCCCCCGCTCTGTGTGAGTTACCCCCCCCGCTCTGTGTGAGTTACCCCCCCGCTCTGTGTGAGTTACCCCCCCGCTCTGTGTGAGTTACCCCCCCCGCTCTGTGTGAGTTACCCCCCCCCCCCCGCTCTGTGTGAGTTACCCCCCCCGCTCTGTGTGAGTTACCCCCCCCGCTCTGTGTGAGTTACCCCCCCCGCTCTGTGTGAGTTACCCCCCCCCCCGCTCTGTGTGAGTTACCCCCCCCCGCTCTGTGTGAGTTACCCCCCCGCTCTGTGTGACCCCCCCTCTCTGTGTGAGTTACCCCCCCCCGCACTGTGTGAGTTACCCCCCCGCTCTGTGTGTTACCCTCCCCCCGCTCTGTGTGAGTTACCCCCCCCGCTCTGTGTGAGTTACCCCCCCCCGCTCTGTGTGAGTTACCCCCCCCGCTCTGTGTGAGTTACCCCCCCCGCTCTGTGTGAGTTACCCCCCCCGCTCTGTGTGAGTTACCCCCCCCGCTCTGTGTGAGTTACCCCCCCCCGCTCTGTGTGAGTTACGCCCCCCGCTCTGTGTGAGTTACCCCCCCGTTGTGTGTGTTACCCCCCCCCGCTCTGTGTGAGTTACCCTCCCCCCCGATCTGTCTGAGTTACCCTCCCCCCCGATCTGTCTGAGTTACCCTCCCCCCCCCGCTCTGTGTGAGTTACCCCCCCCCCCGCTCTTTGTGAGTTACCCCCCCCGCTCTGTGTGAGTTACCCCCCCCCGCTCTGTGTGAGTTACCCCCCCGCTCTGTGTGAGTTACCCCCCCCCCGCTCTGTGTGACCCCCCCACGCTCTGTGTGAGTTACCCCCCCCGCTCTGTGTGAGTTACCCAGTTACCCCCCCCGCTCTGTGTGAGTTACCCCCCCCCGCTCTGTGTGAGTTACCCCCCCCCGCTCTGTGTGAGTTACCCCCCCCGCTCTGTGTGAGTTACCCCCCCCCCCGCTCTGTGTGAGTTACCCCCCCCCGCTCTGTGTGAGTTACCCCCCCCGCTCTGTGTGACCCCCCCCCCGCTCTGTGTGAGTTACCCTCCCCCCGCTCTGTGAGAGTTACCCCCCCGCTCTGTGTGAGTTACCCCCCCCGCTCTGTGTGAGTTCCCCCCCCCCCGCTCTGTGTGAGTTACCCCCCCCCCGCTCTGTGTGAGTTACCCCCCCCGCTCTGTGTGAGTTACCCCCCCCCCGCCCTGTGTGAGTTACCCCCCCGCTCTGTGTGAGTTACCCCCCCCGCTCTGTGTGAGTTACCCCCCCCGCTGTGTGTGACCCCCCCCCGCTCTGTGTGAGTTACCCCCCCCCCGCTCTGTGTGAGTTACCCCCCCCCGCTCTGTGTGAGTTACCCCCCCCGCTCTGTGTGAGTTACCCCCCCGCTCTGTGTGACCCCCCCCCGCTCTGTGTGAGTTACCCCCCCCGCTCTGTGTGACCCCCCCCCGCTCTGTGTGAGTTACCCCCCCGCTCTGTGTGACCCCCCCCCGCTCTGTGTGAGTTACCCCCCCCGCTCTGTGTGACCCCCCCCGCTCTGTGTGAGTTACCCCCCCCGCTCTGTGTGAGTTACCCCCCCCCGCTCTGTGTGAGTTACCCCCCCCCGCTCTGTGTGAGTTACCCCCCCGCTCTGTGTGAGTTACCCCCCCGCTCTGTGTGAGTTACCCCCCCCCGCTCTGTGTGAGTTACCCCCCCCCCGCTCTGTGTGAGTTACCCCCCCCGCTCTGTGTGAGTTACCCCCCCCGCTCTGTGTGAGTTACCCCCCCCCGCTCTGTGTGAGTTACCCACCCCCGCTGTGTGAGTTACCCCCCCGCTCTGTGTGAGTTACCCCCCCCGCTCTGTGTGAGTTACCCCCCCCGCTCTGTGTGAGTTACCCCCCCCGCTCTGTGTGACCCCCCCCCGCTCTGTGACCCCCCCCACTCTGTGTGACCTCCCCCCGCTCTGTGTGAGTTACCCCCCCCCGCTCTGTGTGAGTTACCCCCCCCCCGCTCTGTGAGTTACCCCCCCCGCTCTGTGTGAGTTACCCCCCCCGCTCTGTGTGAGTTACCCCCCCCGCTCTGTGTGAGTTACCCCCCCCGCTCTGTGTGAGTTACCCCCCCCGCTCTGTGTGAGTTACCCCCCCGCTCTGTGTGAGTTACCCCCCCGCTCTGTGTGAGTTACCCCCCCGCTCTGTGTGAGTTACCCCCCCCCCGCTCTGTGTGAGTTACCCCCCCCGCTCTGTGTGAGTTACCCCCCCCCCGCTCTGTGTGAGTTACCCCCCCCGCTCTGTGTGAGTTACCCCCCCCCCCGCTCTGTGTGACCCCCCCACGCTCTGTGTGAGTTACCCCCCCCGCTCTGTGTGAGTTACCCAGTTACCCCCCCCGCTCTGTGTGAGTTACCCCCCCCGGTCTGTGTGAGTTACCCCCCCCCGCTCTGTGTGAGTTACCCCCCCGCTCTGTGTGACCCCCCCCGCTCTGTGTGAGTTACCCCCCCCGCTCTGTGTGAGTTACCCCCCCCCGCTCTGTGTGAGTTACCCCCCCCGCTCTGTGTGAGTTACCCCCCCCGCTCTGTGTGAGTTACCCCCCCCGCTCTGTGTGAGTTACCCCCCCCGCTCTGTGTGAGTTACCCCCCCCGCTCTGTGTGAGTTACCCCCCCCGCTCTGTGTGAGTTACCCCCCCCCGCTCTGTGTGAGTTACCCCCCCCGCTCTGTGTGAGTTACCCCCCCGCTCTGTGTGAGTTACGCCCCCCGCTCTGTGTGAGTTACCCCCCCGTTGTGTGTGTTACCCCCCCCCGCTCTGTGTGAGTTACCCTCCCCCCCCGATCTGTCTGAGTTACCCTCCCCCCCGATCTGTCTGAGTTACCCTCCCCCCCCGCTCTGTGTGAGTTACCCCCCCCCCCCGCTCCTTTGTGAGTTACCCCCCCCGCTCTGTGTGAGTTACCCCCCCCCGCTCTGTGTGAGTTACCCCCCCGCTCTGTGTGAGTTACCCCCCCCCCGCTCTGTGTGACCCCCCACGCTCTGTGTGAGTTACCCCCCCCGCTCTGTGTGAGTTACCCAGTTACCCCCCCCGCTCTGTGTGAGTTACCCCCCCCCGCTCTGTGTGAGTTACCCCCCCCCGCTCTGTGTGAGTTACCCCCCCCGCTCTGTGTGAGTTACCCCCCCCCCGCTCTGTGTGAGTTACCCCCCCCCCGCTCTGTGTGAGTTACCCCCCCCGCTCTGTGTGACCCCCCCCCGCTCTGTGTGAGTTACCCTCCCCCCGCTCTGTGAGAGTTACCCCCCCGCTCTGTGTGAGTTACCCCCCCCGCTCTGTGTGAGTTCCCCCCCCCCGCTCTGTGTGAGTTACCCCCCCCGCTCTGTGTGAGTTACCCCCCCCCCGCTCTGTGTGAGTTACCCCCCGCTCTGTGTGAGTTACCCCCCCCCCGCCCTGTGTGAGTTACCCCCCCGCTCTGTGTGAGTTACCCCCCCCGCTCTGTGTGAGTTACCCCCCCCGCTGTGTGTGACCCCCCCCCGCTCTGTGTGAGTTACCCCCCCCCCGCTCTGTGTGAGTTACCCCCCCCGCTCTGTGTGAGTTACCCCCCCCGCTCTGTGTGAGTTACCCCCCCGCTCTGTGTGACCCCCCCCCGCTCTGTGTGAGTTACCCCCCCCGCTCTGTGTGACCCCCCCCCGCTCTGTGTGAGTTACCCCCCCGCTCTGTGTGACCCCCCCCCGCTCTGTGTGAGTTACCCCCCCCGCTCTGTGTGACCCCCCCCGCTCTGTGTGAGTTACCCCCCCCGCTCTGTGTGAGTTACCCCCCCCCGCTCTGTGTGAGTTACCCCCCCCGCTCTGTGTGAGTTACCCCCCCGCCTCTGTGTGAGTTACCCCCCCGCTCTGTGTGAGTTACCCCCCCCGCTCTGTGTGAGTTACCCCCCCCCGCTCTGTGTGAGTTACCCCCCCGCTCTGTGTGAGTTACCCCCCCCGCTCTGTGTGAGTTACCCCCCCCCGCTCTGTGTGAGTTAGCCCACCCCCGCTGTGTGAGTTACCCCCCCGCTCTGTGTGAGTTACCCCCCCCGCTCTGTGTGAGTTACCCCCCCCGCTCTGTGTGAGTTACCCCCCCCGCTCTGTGTGACCCCCCCCCGCTCTGTGACCCCCCCCACTCTGTGTGACCTCCCCCCGCTCTGTGTGAGTTACCCCCCCCCGCTCTGTGTGAGTTACCCCCCCCCCGCTCTGTGTGAGTTACCCCCCCGCTCTGTGTGAGTTACCCCCCCCGCTCTGTGTGAGTTACCCCCCCGCTCTGTGTGAGTTACCCCCCCCCGCTCTGTGTGAGTTACCCCCCCCGCTCTGTGTGAGTTACCCCCCCGCTCTGTGTGAGTTACCCCCCCGCTCTGTGTGAGTTACCCCCCCCGCTCTGTGTGAGTTACCCCCCCCCCCGCTCTGTGTGAGTTACCCCCCCCGCTCTGTGTGAGTTACCCCCCCCGCTCTGTGTGAGTTACCCCCCCCGCTCTGTGTGAGTTACCCCCCCCCCGCTCTGTGTGACCCCCCCACGCTCTGTGTGAGTTACCCCCCCCCGCTCTGTGTGAGTTACCCAGTTACCCCCCCCGCTCTGTGTGAGTTACCCCCCCCGGTCTGTGTGAGTTACCCCCCCCGCTCTGTGTGAGTTACCCCCCCGCTCTGTGTGACCCCCCCCGCTCTGTGTGAGTTACCCCCCCCGCTCTGTGTGAGTTACCCCCCCCCCCCGCTCTGTGTGAGTTACCCCCCCCGCTCTGTGTGAGTTACCCCCCCCCGCTCTGTGTGAGTTACCCCCCCCCGCTCTGTGTGAGTTACCCCCCCCGCTCTGTGTGAGTTACCCCCCCCCGCTCTGTGTGAGTTAACCCCCCCCGCTCTGTGTGAGTTACCCCCCCCCGCTCTGTGTGAGTTACCCCGCCCGCTCTGTGTGAGTTACCCCCCCCCCGCTCTGTGTGACCCCCCCGCTCTGTGTGAGTTACCCCCCCCCGCTCTGTGTGAGTTACCCCCCCCCGCTCTGTGTGAGTTACCCCCCCCCGCTCTGTGTGAGTTACCCCCCCGCTCTGTGTGAGTTACCTCCCCCCCGCTCTGTGTGAGTTACCCCCCCGCTCTGTGTGAGTTACCCCCCCGCTCTGTGTGACCCCCCCCCGCTCTGTGTGTGTTACCCCCCCCGCTCTGTGTGAGTTACCCCCCCCCGCTCTGTGTGAGTTACCTCCCCCCCGCTCTGTGTGAGTTACCCCCCCGCTCTGTGTGAGTTACCCCCCCGCTCTGTGTGAGTTACCCCCCCGCTGTGTGTGTTACCCCCCCCGCTCTGTGTGAGTTACCCCCCCCCCGCTCTGTGTGAGTTACCCCCCCCGCTCTGTGTGAGTTACCCCCCCCGCTCTGTGTGAGTTACCCCCCCGCTCTGTGTGAGTTACCCCCCCCCGCTCTGTGTGAGTTACCCCCCCCCGCTCTGTGTGAGTTACCCCCCCCGCTCTGTGTGAGTTACCCCCCCCCCCCGCTCTGTGTGACCCCCCCCCGCTCTGTGTGAGTTACCCCCCCCCCCCGCTCTGTGTGAGTTACCCCCCCCCCCGCTCTGTGTGAGTTACCCCCCCCCCCGCTCTGTGTGACCCCCCCCCGCTCTGTGTGAGTTACCCCCCCCCCCGCTCTGTGTGACCCCCCCCCGCTCTGTGTGAGTTACCTCCCCCCGCTCTGTGTGAGTTACCTCCCCCCCGCTCTGTGTGAGTTACCTCCCCCCCGCTCTGTGTGAGTTACCCCCCCGCTCTGTGTGAGTTACCCCCCCCCGCTCTGTGTGAGTTACCCCCCCCCGCTCTGTGTGAGTTACCCCCCCCCCGCTCTGTGTGAGTTACCCCCCCCCGCTCTGTGTGAGTTACCCCCCCCGCTCTGTGTGACCCCCCCCCGCTCTGTGTGAGTTACCCTCCCCCCGCTCTGTGAGAGTTACCCCCCGCTCTGTGTGAGTTACCCCCCCCGCTCTGTGTGAGTTCCCCCCCCCCGCTCTGTGTGAGTTACCCCCCCCCGCTCTGTGTGAGTTACCCCCCCCCGCTCTGTGTGAGTTACCCCCCCCCGCCCTGTGTGAGTTACCCCCCCGCTCTGTGTGAGTTACCCCCCCCGCTCTGTGTGAGTTACCCCCCCCGCTGTGTGTGACCCCCCCCCGCTCTGTGTGAGTTACCCCCCCCCCGCTCTGTGTGAGTTACCCCCCCCCGCTCTGTGTGAGTTACCCCCCCCGCTCTGTGTGAG
Source organism: Scyliorhinus torazame (assembly GCF_047496885.1). Classification (NCBI taxonomy): domain Eukaryota; kingdom Metazoa; phylum Chordata; class Chondrichthyes; order Carcharhiniformes; family Scyliorhinidae; genus Scyliorhinus; species Scyliorhinus torazame. Next base: position 4,229,390 of record NC_092711.1, on the reverse strand, counting down.
TTACCCCCCCGCTCTGTGTGACCCCCCCCCCGCTCTGTGTGAGTTACCCCCCCCGCTCTGTGTGACCCCCCCCCGCTCTGTGTGAGTTACCCCCCCGCTCTGTGTGACCCCCCCCCGCTCTGTGTGAGTTACCCCCCCCGCTCTGTGTGACCCCCCCCGCTCTGTGTGAGTTACCCCCCCCGCTCTGTGTGAGTTACCCCCCCCCCGCTCTGTGTGAGTTACCCCCCCGCTCTGTGTGAGTTACCCCCCCGCTCTGTGTGAGTTACCCCCCCGCTCTGTGTGAGTTACCCCCCCCGCTCTGTGTGAGTTACCCCCCCCGCTCTGTGTGAGTTACCCCCCCCGCTCTGTGTGAGTTACCCCCCCCCGCTCTGTGTGAGTTACCCCCCCGCGCTCTGTGTGAGTTACCCACCCCCGCTGTGTGAGTTACCCCCCCGCTCTGTGTGAGTTACCCCCCCCGCTCTGTGTGAGTTACCCCCCCCGCTCTGTGTGAGTTACCCCCCCCCGCTCTGTGTGACCCCCCCCCGCTCTGTGACCCCCCCCCACTCTGTGTGACCTCCCCCCGCTCTGTGTGAGTTACCCCCCCCCCGCTCTGTGTGAGTTACCCCCCCCCCGCTCTGTGTGAGTTACCCCCCCCGGTCTGTGTGAGTTACCCCCCCCCGCTCTGTGTGAGTTACCCCCCCCGCTCTGTGTGACCCCCCCCGCTCTGTGTGAGTTACCCCCCCCCGCTCTGTGTGAGTTACCCCCCCCCCGCTCTGTGTGAGTTACCCCCCCGCTCTGTGTGAGTTACCCCCCCCCGCTCTGTGTGAGTTACCCCCCCCCGCTCTGTGTGAGTTACCCCCCCCGCTCTGTGTGAGTTACCCCCCCCGCTCTGTGTGAGTTACCCCCCCCCGCCTGTGTGAGTTACCCCCCCCGCTCTGTGTGAGTTACCCCGCCCGCTCTGTGTGAGTTACCCCCCCCCCGCTCTGTGTGACCCCCCCCGCTCTGTGTGAGTTACCCCCCCCCGCTCTGTGTGAGTTACCCCCCCCCGCTCTGTGTGAGTTACCCCCCCCCGCTCTGTGTGAGTTACCCCCCCGCTCTGTGTGAGTTACCTCCCCCCCGCTCTGTGTGAGTTACCCCCCCGCTCTGTGTGAGTTACCCCCCCGCTCTGTGTGACCCCCCCCCGCTCTGTGTGTGTTACCCCCCCCGCTCTGTGTGAGTTACCCCCCCCCGCTCTGTGTGAGTTACCTCCCCCCCCGCTCTGTGTGAGTTACCCCCCCGCTCTGTGTGAGTTACCCCCCCGCTCTGTGTGAGTTACCCCCCCGCTGTGTGTGTTACCCCCCCCGCTCTGTGTGAGTTACCCCCCCCCCCGCTCTGTGTGAGTTACCCCCCCCCCGCTCTGTGTGAGTTACCCCCCCCCGCTCTGTGTGAGTTACCCCCCCGCTCTGTGTGAGTTACCCCCCCCCGCTCTGTGTGAGTTACCCCCCCCGCTCTGTGTGAGTTACCCCCCCCCGCTCTGTGTGAGTTACCCCCCCCGCTCTGTGTGAGTTACCCCCCCCCCCCCCGCTCTGTGTGACCCCCCCCCCGCTCTGTGTGAGTTACCCCCCCCCCCCGCTCTGTGTGAGTTACCCCCCCCCCCGCTCTGTGTGAGTTACCCCCCCCCCCCCCGCTCTGTGTGAGTTACCCCCCCCCCCCCGCTCTGTGTGACCCCCCCCCCGCTCTGTGTGAGTTACCCCCCCCCCCGCTCTGTGTGACCCCCCCCCGCTCTGTGTGAGTTACCTCCCCCCGCTCTGTGTGAGTTACCTCCCCCCGCTCTGTGTGACCCCCCCCCGCTCTGTGTGAGTTACCCCCCCCCGCTCTGTGTGAGTTACCCCCCCCCCGCTCTGTGTGAGTTACCCCCCCCCGCTCTGTGTGAGTTACCCCCCCCCCGCTCTGTGTGACCCCCCCGCTCTGTGTGACCCCCCCCGCTCTGTGGTGAGTTACCCCCCCCCGCTCTGTGTGAACCCCCCACGCTCTGTGTGAGTTACCCCCTCCGCTCTCTGTGTGAGTTACCCCCCCCCCGCTCTGTGTGACCCTCCCCCCGCTCTGTGTGAGTTACCCCCCCCCCGCTCTGTGTGAGTTACCCCCCCCCGCTCTGTGTGAGTTACCCCCCCCGCTCTGTGTGACCCCCCCCCGCTCTGTGTGAGTTACCCCCCCGCTCTGTGTGAGTTACCCCCCCCCGCTCTGTGTGACCCCCCCCGCTCTGTGTGAGTTACCCCCCCCCCGCTCTGTGTGAGTTACCCCCCCCCGCTCTGTGTGACCCCCCCCGCTCTGTGTGAGTTACCCCCCCCCCGCTCTGTGTGAGTTACCCCCCGCCCCCGGCTCTGTGTGAGTTACCCCCCCCCGCTCTGTGTGAGTTACCCCCCCCCGCTCTGTGTGAGTTACCCCCCCGCTCTGTGTGAGTTACCCCCCCCCCGCTCTGTGTGAGTTACCCCCCCGCTCTGTGTGAGTTACCCCCCCGCTCTGTGTGAGTTACCCCCCCCGCTCTGTGTGAGTTACCCAGTTACCCCCCCCGCTCTGTGTGAGTTACCCCCCCCCGCTCTGTGTGAGTTACCCCCCCCCCGCTCTGTGTGAGTTACCCCCCCCCGCCCTGTGTGAGTTACCCCCCCCGCTCTGTGTGAGTTACCCCCCGCCGCTCTGTGTGAGTTACCCCCCCCCCGCTCTGTGTGAGTTACCCCCCCCGCTCTGTGTGAGTTACCCCCCCCCGCTCTGTGTGAGTTACCCCCCCCGCTCTGTGTGAGTTACCCCCCCCCCCGCTCTGTGTGACCCCCCCCCGGGCGGGTGTACCTTCCACACGCTGTACAGCCGCTTCAGCCGCCGGTAGTAGGCCTCCTTGTCCAGACTGACGGCCATGGCGGTGACTAGGCCTCAGGCCCGCGGCCTCCCTCCCCTGCAAATGGCGCCACTGCCTCGCAGCCCCCCCCCGCGCCTGCGCGGCAGCCGGCGCGATGTGCGGCTGCGCGGTCTCCTCCTCCCTCCAACCGCGCCTGCGCGGCCTTTCCTCCTCGCCACCCGCCGCTCCCGCGCCCGCCGCGGCGAGGGAGCTACTGCGCCTGCGCGCGTCCCCTCGCTCCGTGTGGCAGCGAGTGCGCCTGCGCGGGTCCCCCTTTCTGTCCGTGCGGGATCTAGTGCGCCTGCGCGCGTCCCCGCTCTCTCCTGTGTTGGAGCTGGTGCGCCTCTCTTTCTGTCAGGTGGCAGCAAGTGCGCCTGCGCGCGTCCCCCTGTCTGTCCGTGTGGTTAGCGAGTGCGCCTGCGCGCGTCCCCATGATCGTGTGGGAGCAAGTGCGCCTGCGCGTGTCCCCCTTTCTGTCCGTGCGGGATCTAGTGCGCCTGCGCGCCTCCCCGCTCTCTCCTGTGTGGGAGCTGCTGCTCCTCTCTTTCTATCAGGTGGGAGCAAGTGCGCATGCGCGCGTTCCCCTCTCTGTCCGTGTGGGAGCGAGTGCGCCTGCGCGCCCCCTCTCTCTCTCTCTCTCTTTGTGGGAGGATTGCGCCTGCGCGGAGGCGGTTGTCAAAGCGCGCTTTGGAGGCGGTTGAAGCGGGATTGCGACTGCGCGGAGCTTTCTTTTCCCCCCTGCGATAGAAAGCTACTGCGCCTGTGCGGACCTTTCCCTCCCCCCACCCCTCCGATAGGAAGCTACTGCGCCTGTGCGGACCTTTCCCTCCCCCCACCCCTCCGATAGGAAGCTACTGCGCCTGTGCGGACCTTTCCCTCCCCCCCCCCATCCGATAGGAAGCTACTGCGCCTGTGCGGACCTTTCCCTTCCCCCCACCCCTCCGATAGGAAGCTACTGCGCCTGCGCGGACCTTTCCCCGCCACTCCGATAGGAAGCTACTGCGCCTGCGCGTAACTTTCGCCGCCGCCCACTTCGGAAGCGACTGCTCTGCCCCGATAGCTAACGCATGCGCACTGCCAAAACATTATCATTTGGGGAAGGGGGGCCAAACGCGTTTTGCCACGGTGGGGGGAGGGGCTAAAAGGGAAGGGGCCATGGTGGGGGAGGGGCTAAAAGGGAAGGGGCCAGGGTGGGGGAGGGGCTAAAAGGATAGAGTGCCATGGTGGGGGAGGGGCTAAAAGGGAAGGGGCCTTGGTGGGGGAGGGGCTAAAAGGATAGGGGGCCATGGTGGGGAGGGGCTAAAAGGGAAGGGGCCATGTTGGGGGAGGGGCTAAAAGGAAAGGGGCCATGGTGGGGGAGGGGCTAAAAGGGAAGGGGCCATGGTGGGGGAGGGGCTAAAAGGGAAGGGGCCTTGGTGGGGGAGGGGCTAAAAGGATAGGGGGCCATGGTGGGGAGGGGCTAAAAGGGAAGGGGCCATGTTGGGGGAGGGGCTAAAAGGAAAGGGGCCATGGTGGGGGAGGGGCTAAAAGGATAGGGGGCCATGGTGGGGGAGGGGCTAAAAGGGAAGGGGCCATGGTGGGGGAGGGGCTAAAAGGATAAGGGGCCATGGTGGGGGAGGGGCTAAAAGGATAGGGGGCCATGGTGGGGGAGGGGCTAAAAGGGAAGGGGCCATGGTGGGGGAGGGGCTAAAAGGGAAGGGGCCATGGTGGGGGAGGGGCTAAAAGGGAAGGGGCCATGGTGGGGGAGGGGCTAAAAGGATAGGGGGCCATGGTGGGGGAGGGGCTAAAAGGGAAGGGGCCATGTTGGGGGAGGGGCTAAAAGGAAAGGGGCCATGGTGGGGGAGGGGCTAAAAGGATAGGGGGCCATGGTGGGGGAGGGGCTAAAAGGGAAGGGGCCATGGAGGGGGAGGGGCTAAAAGGATAGGGGCCGTGGTGGGGGAGGGGCTAAAAGGATAGGTGCCATGGTGGGGGAGGGCTAAAAGGATAGGGGGCCATGGTGGGGGAGGGGCTAAAAGGATAGGAGCCATGTTGGGGGAAGGGCTAAAAGGATAGGGGGCCATGGTGGGGGAGGGGCTAAAAGGATAGGGGCCATGTTGGGGGAGGCGCTAAAAGGATAGGGGCCATGTTGGGGGAGGGGCTAAAAGAGTAGGGGCCATGGTGGGGGAGGGGCTAAAAGGGAAGGGGCCATGTTGGGGGTGGGGCTAAAAGGATAGGGGCCATGTTGGGGGAAGGGCTAAAAGGATAGGGGGCCATGGTGGGGAGGGGCTAAAAGGATAGGTGCCATGTTGGGGGAGGGGCTAAAAGGATAGGGGTCATGTTGGGGGAGGGGCTAAAAGGATAGGGGCCATGTTGGGGGAGGGGCTAAAAGAGTAGGGGCCATGGTGGGGGAGGGGCTAAAAGAGTAGGGGCCATGGTGGGGGAGGGGCTAAAAGAGTAGGGGCCATGGTGGGGGAGGGGCTAAAAGGGAAGGCGCCATGTTGGGGGTGGGGCTAAAAGGATAGGGGCCATGTTGGGGGAGGGACTAAAAGAGTAGGGGCCATGGTGGGGGGAGGGACTAAATGGAAGGGGCCATGGTGGCGGAGGGGCTAAAAGGGAAGGGGCCATGTTGGGGGAGGGGCTAAAAGGATAGGGGCCATGTTGGGGGAGGGGCTAAAAGAGTAGGGGCCATGGTGGGGGAGGGACTAAATGGAAGGGGCCATGGTGGCAGAGGGGCTAAAAGGGAAGTGGCCATGTTGGGGGAGGGGCTAAAAGGATAGGGGCCATGTTGGGGGAGGGGCTAAAAGAGTAGGGGCCATGGTGGGGGAGGGGCTAAAAGGGAAGTGGCCATGTTGGGGGAGGGGCTAAAAGGATAGGGGCCATGTTGGGGGAGGGGCTAAAAGAGTAGGGGCCATGGTGGGGGAGGGGCTAAATGGAAGGGGCCATGGTGGGGGGAGGGGCTAAAAGGGAAGGGGCCATGGTGGGGGAGGGGCTAAAAGAGTAGGGGCCATGGAGGGGGGAGGGGCTAAAAGGGTAGTGGCCATGGTGGGGAGGGGCTAAAAGGATAGGGGCTTTGTTGGGGGAGGGGCTGATAGACTCGGGAACATGGTGGGGGGGGAGGGGCTAAAAGGGAAGGGCCCATGTTGGGGGGAGGGGGCCAAATGGGGATGTTTGGGGAATTAGGGGCAAAGTGCAGAGGTTGGGGGGGGGGGAAGCCGGGGGAAAGTGGGGAGGGAATTAACACTACTGCAGTCAGAGAAAGGTTACAGAAAGAAGATGGGAGGTCACCCAACCTATCGTGGCCAATCCACCGAACCTGCACATCTTTGGACTGTGGGAGGAAACCGGAGCACCCGGAGGAAACCCACGCACACACGGGGAGACTCCGCACAGACAGTGACCCAGCGGGGAATCGAACCTGGGACCCTGCCACTGTGAAGCCACAGTGCTAACGGCTGTGCTATCATGTCCCCCTGCGATCTTTATTTGTCAGTGTTTTTTGATTTGTCAGTCATAGATGTTTACAGCATGGACAAAGGCCCCTCGGCCCAGCTTGGCTATGCCGCCCAGTTTCTATCGCTAAGCTAGTAGTTAGCACCTCCGGGTGCTCCGGTTTCCTCCCATAAGTCCCGAAAGACGTGCTTGTTAAGGTGAATTTGACATTGAATTCTCCCTCTGTGTACCCGAACAGGCGCCAGAATGTGGCGACTAGGGGATTTTCACAGTAACTTCATTGCAGTGTTAATGTAAGCGTAATGTAAGGAACAGGCCCTTCGGCCCTCCAAGCCCGTGCCGACCATGCTGCCCGACTAAACTACAATCTTCTACACTTCCTGGGTCCGTATCCCTCTATTCCCATCCTATTCATATATTTGTCAAGATGCCCCTTAAATGTCCCTATCGTCCCTGCTTCCACCACCTCCTCCGGTAGTGAGTTCCAGGCACCCACTACCCTCTGTGTAAAAAACTTGCCTCGTACATCTACTCTAAACCTTGCCCCTCGCACCTTAAACCTATGCCCCCTAGTAATTGACCCCTCTACCCCGGGGAAAAGCCTCTGACTATCCACTCTGTCTATGACCCTCATAATTTTGTAGACCTCTATCAGGTCGCCCCTCAACCTCTGTCGTTCCAGTGAGAACATACCGAGTTTATTCAACCGCTCCTCATAGCTAATGCCCTCCATACCAGGCAACATCCTGGTAAATCTCTTCTGCACCCTCTCTAAAGCCTCCACATCCTTCTGGTAGTGTGGCGACCAGAATTGAACACTATACTCCAAGTGTGGCCTAACTAAGGTTCTATACAGCTGCAACATGACTTGCCAATTCTTATACTCAATGCCCCGGCCAATGAAGGCAAGCATGCCGTATGCCTTCTTGACTACCTTCTCCGCCTGTGTTGCCCCTTTCAGTGACCTGTGGACCTGTACTCCTAGATCTCTCTGACTTTCAATACTCTTGAGGGTTCTACCATTCACTGTATATTCCCTACCTGCATTAGACCTTCCAAAATGCATTACCTCACATTTGTCGATCGAGTTTTTTGAGGAGGTGACAAAGATGAGTGATGAGGGGAGGGCGGTGGATGTTGTTTACATGGACTTCCGTAAAGCCTTTGACAAGGTGCCTCATGGCAGGTTGGTACAAAAGGTGAAGTCACACGGGATCAGAGGTGAGGTGGTAAGGTGGATACAGAACTGGCTCGATCACAGAAGGCAGAGACTGGCAATGGAAGGGTGCTTTTCTGAATGGAAGGTTGTGACTAGTGGTGTTCCGCAGGGATCTGTGTTTGGGCCTCTTGTTTGTAGTATACTTAAATGATTCGGTGGAAAATGTAGCCAGTCTGTTTAGTAAGTTCGCGGATGACACAAAGGTTGGTGGAGCGGCAGATAGTGTTGAGGATTGTCAGAAGATACAGCGGGTCATATAGATAGGTTGGAGACTTGGGCGGAGAAATGGCAAATGGAGTTTAATCCGGACAAATGTGAGGTGATGCATTTTGGGAGGTCTCACGTAGAGGGGAATATACCATAAATGGTAAAACTCTTCGGAATATAGAAAGTCAAGAGATCTGGACGTACAGGTTCCCAGATCTTTGAAGTTTGCAACGCAAGTGGACAAGGTAGTCAAGAAAGCAGACGGAATGCTTGCCTTCATTGGACGGGGCATCGCGGATACAAACTGGCAAGTCAGGCTGCAGTTGTCTCGAACCTTGGTAAGGCCGCACTTGGAATGTTGCGCACAATTCTGGTCGCCACACTACCAGGAGGTGGAGGCTTTGGAGAGGGTGCAGAGGAGGTTTACCAGGGTGTTGCCTGGTCCGGAGGGTGTTAGCTCTGTGGAGAGGCTGAATAGACTCGGACTGTTTCCATTAGAAAGACAGAGGTTGAGGGGTGACCCGATAAGATTATGAGGGGCATGGATAGAGTGGATGGGCAGGCACTCTTTCCCAGGGTGGAGGGCTCAGTCACCAGGGGGCATAGGTTTAAGGTCCGTGGGGCAAAGTTTAGAGGAGATGTGCGAGGCAGGTTTTTACACAGAGGGTGGTGAGTCCCTGGAACGCGTTGACAGGGGAGGTTGTGGAAGCAGTTACATTAACGGCGTTCAAAAAGCATCTTGACAAACACGTGGATAGGATGGGTATAGAGGCTTACGGCACAAGGAAGTGCTGAGGGTTTTGGCAAAGGTTGGTAACATGACCGGTACAGGCTTGGAGGGCCGAAGGGCCTGTTCCTGTGCTGTATTGTTCTTTCTTTGGTTCTCAACTGTGATGGGTTTCGCTTGATTGGAGATTTCGAACTTCGAGTTTCATTTTATTGTTAAGCATTGTCGAAGTGGTAATTGTGATGTTAAGGTACTGGACTGGCCACATCCTGCAAAACATCGCGACTATGTCAAGTCTCGAGTGGCAGACAAGGGTCTAATGGTGACCATCAAACCATTGCCGATCGTCGTACGAACCCACCTGGGTCACTAATGTCCTTTCGGGAAGGAAATCTGCCGTCCTTACCTGGTCTGGCCTACGTGTGACTCCAGGCCCCCAGCAAGGTGGTTAACTTCAACCTTCCCTCTGAAATGAGTGCCCTCGATCGGACTGGCTCCACTCAAATCGGGGATGGATGGCTGGCCTCGACGCGGACTTCCCAAACCCACGGAAGAGCAAAAAGGACGTAATCTCCAGAACCAGTGCACGCCGCTACCCCAGCTGTTCCAGTGCATTGACATCTACCCAGCAATGTGGAAAATTGCCCAGATACGTGGACAAACCCATTTGGGGCAATGACCGCCCCCCCCCCCCCATCGGCCTCCTCAGCCAAGTGATGGAGGCCGTCACGAAGCCACGCTTCCTCAGCAATCACCTGCTCGCGGACGCTCAGTTTGGGTTCCGCCAGGGTCACTCAGCACCTGACCTCATTGTGGGCGGCACAGTGGTCAGCACCGCGGCTTCGCAGCGCCAGGGTCCCGGGTTCGATTCCCGGCTCGGGTCACTGCCTGTGCGGAGTCTGCACGTCCTCCCCGTGTCTGCGCGGGTTTCCTCCGGGCGCTCCGGTTTCCTCCCACAAGTCCCGAAAGACGTGCTCTTGGGTGAATTGGACATTCTGAATTCTCCCTCGGTGTACCCGAACAGGCGCCGGAATGTGGCGACTAGGGGCTTTTCACAGTGATGCGACCATCAATTCACACGGGACGAAGAGTGGAAGCGAACAGTGGTTTGAATAAACTAGATCCGTGCCTGCCTGCGACTGCTCTGTACTGAGAGCCGCCGACAGGGCAGCAGCTCTATACACCTCCCCCGAGGGGCGGAGTCCACAAGGGCATCAACATAATACAACACAAAGGAATGCAACACAATGCTGAATGGTAGCAGTGACAGATGCACCACACCCAGTAACTTCATTGCAGTGTCGTCAGCCTACTTGTGACACTAAAGATTATTATTTACTACAACGTTGGTTCAAACATGGACAAGCTGAACTTCTGAGGTGAGGCGAGTGTATCTGCCCTTGAGAACAGGGCATTGCGTTTGCCCCCCCCAACCCAAAGATGTGCAGTGTAGGTGGATTGGCCACACTAAATTGCTCCTTAATCGGAAAAAATAATTGGGTACTCTGAATTAATTTAAAAAAAAGTTAACAGGGCATTTGACGGAGGAGATATATTGCAATCTAGGGAATCTGGATTGTAATCTTCCAAGGGAAGCATATTGTGGTCAAAGGAAGCCGATTGTGTGGTGTGTGGGAGGGGGGGGGGGGGGGGGGAGATGGGGTGTAATGAGAATGTCGCGTTAAGAAATGTTTGGCTGCTCATATTTCTGCAGTGATGTCAGAGAGTGGGTGGAGCTGGGCTGTCTGTCAGCTTTTTACTTTCGTTTTTGAGAAGGCTGCAGGGTGTGTTTTAGTTTTGTTTTCAGTGTTGGAGCTGAAGCCAGACAGAGCAGGTGTACTGTTGATCTCTCTGCCATGAAAATCATAGTTGTCACAGAATTTACAGTGCAGAAGGAGGCCATTCGGCCCATCGAGTCTGCACCGGCTCTTGGAAAGAGCACCCTACCCAAGGTCCACACCTCCACCCTATCCCCATAACCCAGTAACCCCACCCAACACTAAGGTCAATTTTGGACACTAAGGGCAATTTAGCACGGCCAATCCACCCAACCTGCACATCTTTGGACTGTGGGAGGAAACCGGAGCACCCGGAGGAAACCCACGCACACACGGGAGGATGTGCAGACTCCGCGCTGACAGTGACCCAAGCCGGGAATCGAACCTGGGACCCTGGAGCTGTGAAGCCACAGTGCTAACCACTGTGCTACCGTCCGTGCAAGACTATCTCTTGGTCATTTGGTGAATTCAGAATTATAAATGTTGTCAGTAGTGAATGTAAACCTGCTGTGCTTCTGTTAAAAGGTGTTTCTTTTGTCTTCTGGATGTTGTTTGGCGAAGTTATTAAGGATTACTTAGTGTTGTATTCTTTGGGGGTTGTATTTGAATTAATGGTTGCTAAGATGTTCACTGTATGTTTCAAAAAGTTTAACTTGAGTTCATCGAATAAACATTGTTTTGCTTTAAGAAATACTTTTCCATTTCTGCTGTCCCACACCTGTAGAGTGGGCCGTGTGCTCCCCATACCACAATCTATTAAACGTTGTGGGTCAGGGGAACTCCATGATACACTTCGGGGTTCTCGAAACCCTGGCCCATAACAGTGGGGTGTCGGAGATGGCAGAGATCGAGGGGATGGGAGATTTATTCAGAGATGGAAGCATCCCCTGTTTGGAGGATCTGGAAGTGAAGTTTGAATAGCCAGGGAGGGAATGGGTTTCGATATCCGCAGGCGAGGGATATTTTTGCGAAGGCAGGTTTCGACCTGTGGCGACGTGGGGGGAGAGGGGAAGGTATCGTAAATCTATAAAGAACTTATGGAGTGGGAGGGAAGCCAGATAGGGGAGTTAAAGCGTAAATGGGAAGATGAGCTGGGAGGGGAGAGGGGGGGTCTGTGGGAGGAGGCCTCCTCATAGCTAATGCCCTCCAGACCAGGCAACATCCTGGTAAATCTTTTCCGCACCCTCTCGAAAGCCTCCACGTCCTTCCGGGAGTGCGGCGGCGTTTTGGCCTTTGCCTCCTTGGTAGCTGGGAGATGGATATTGCTGGCGGGAAGGGACTCGAAGCCCCCCCCCCCCCCCCCCCCCAAAATCAGGGGTTTGGGTAACTGACAGGTCTGGGTCTCTCAGGCTCGAGAAAATTATGTTCGCCCTAAGAGGGTCGACGTTAGGGTTTGTCCAGAGGGGGCAGCCATTTATCAACTTCTTCGGGGGAAACTAAACTCTTCGCAGATTAAATAAGGGGGGGGGGCGAGGGAGTTAGAACAGTGGGAGATGGAGGGGGGGGGGGTTTACGCGCTGAATTATGTTTACATTTGTACCTTTTGTTGTGAGAAAACCATAAATGCCGGAATAAAATGTTTGTTTAAAAAAAAAAAAATCACCCCAGCTCCAGGACATGACGGCAGGAGTTCCTCAGGGTCGTGTCCGAGGCCCCAGCCATCTTCAGCTGCGAAGAGCAAGGTTTAGAGGAGATGTACGAGGCAAGTTTTTTACGCAGAGGGTAGTGGGTGCCTGGAACTCGCTGCCGGAGGAGGTAGTGGAAGCAGGGACGATAGGGACATTTAAGGGGCATCTTGACAAATATACGAATAGGATGGGAATAGAGGGATACGGACCCAGGAAGTGTAGAAGATTGTAGTTTAGTCGGGCAGCATGGTCGGCACGGGCTTGGAGGGCCGAAGGGCCTGTTCCTGTGCTGTACATTTCTTTGTTCTTTGCTTGCTGACCACAAATTCACTCCCCCCCCCCCAACCCCGGACGCAGCTGTGTGCACCGTCTACAAGACGCACCGCGGGAAATTGCCGAGGCTCCTTCGACAGCACCTCCCAAACCCACGGCCGTCACCGCCTGGGACATGAAGCAGTGGCTGGATGGGGGAAGCCGTGACCTCTGCAAGCTCTCCTCCAGACCATACGGCATATCGGCTTGGGTACGCAACCGGCCCGGAATCCCTCAAACTCCCTCTCTCGCAGCAACGCCCGCGGGGGAGGGGGGGGGGGTGCGCGCGCGTTTGTATGTGCCGACACCGCACACGAGACCGCAGCCCGCTCAAGAAGACGGCAGCACCTCGAGGGGGCCAATGCGCGACTCGGTTGCAAGATGCCACCGATAGATACCGAAGCCACCCCCCGGGGTCCCCACCCAGACTTCTCGCACCCAAGCACCGGATCCGTTCGAGTCCCTTCGGGCACCCAATCGCAAATCTGCCCCGGGGGGGGGTCAAGAAAGACGACGGAGGCACGCAGCAGTTTACAAAAACGAAAAAAAAAACTGGATTTTTTTTTCTCATTTTATTTACACGTTTCCAGTCCAAATGATACGAATCTGTAGATACACTGGAAACCCTCCTAATTGTGCTCACATCAATTGCAGTTAAATATACACCTTTTCCTGTCTCAAATTCATGAAATAATTTAACCTTGTCTCCTCGTGTGTGTGCGTGAGTGTGTTTGAGAGTGTGTGCAGTCCGTGTTTAAGTCCCAACGCAATGACATTATCTTAAAAAAAAGTTCATCCTCTCCCCGTACCACCCCCGCCCCCCCCTCCCAAACCCCCCCCCCACCTCCCGCCAAACCCCCCTTAAGTTTTTTGGCTTTTTGCGTTTTCTCTTTCCCATTTTATTATTGAAGGGCTCTTTCCCCTTTCCCCGTTTGCCCACGATGCGGCCTCCTGCTCACTCTGGGAGGTCCGCTCCCGAAGGGAGGGATTGCTGTCGATACCCTCCCCATCTCCCCCCCCCCCCCCCCCCCCCCCCCCCCCCCCCCCACAAACCCCGGTAGTCCCTGCAAAACAAAAACTAAACATCACGCCCAACCGGGAGAGGGTCCGATGGCGGTTACAGAAAATGCCCCTCCCCACGCACACACACACAGAAGGGGAGACTAGCTGCCGGTGCCTAGGCACCCAGGCTGTTCAAGGCGCAAGTCCCGCCCCACGTCAGGCTGTGGCAAGGTCACGGTCCGAGTGCCGTGATCTCTCCCCGGATGCGGGGACATTGGCACACTCCGCAAGGCACTCTAGGGGCAGGAGGAAGGGAGCGGCTGTCGGGAGATCTGGAGGGGGTGGGCGCCACACCAACGTAGCAACAGCAGATCCCGTAATCTCCCCCGCCCGCCATTTCCCCAGTCAGCACATTCGGTCAACAGCGGAAGTGACGGATGATGGCTTTGAACTGTTGCTAAACACTGACCCATTTCCTGATCTATCACAGCAGCAACCCAGTTGCTCAGAGTCCCAACCTGACTCCCATCCCGTCCCCCAACCCGCAGCCTGGCGGCAAGATCCCTGGAAACCAATAGGGTCGGAAAACTTGGGAGAGGCCTTGCTGCACGTTCACCTACACATGGGCACCGGGAGCTGCTCTGCACGAGATTTCACATTACCCAGGTCTGGAAACAGACAGGAGGGAGGGGAGAACAGCTCGACTTGACGGGGCGGGGGCTGTAAGACACCAGTCGGAATTCAGATTTCTCCCTGAGAGGACACCGAGGAACAGCAGCGTACATGTATCTACCCAAGAGCGTGAGAGAGAGAGAGAGAGAGAAGACAGCACAAGAGAGAGAGAAGACAGCACGAGAGAGAAGACAGCGCAAGAGAGAGAGAAGACAGCGCGAGAGAGAGAGAAGACAGCGCGAGAGAGAAAGAAGACAGCGCGAGAGAGAAAGAAGACAGCGCGAGAGAGAAAGAAGACAGCGCGAGAGAAAGAGAAGACAGCACGAGAGAGAAGACAGCGCGAGAGAGAGAGAGAGAGAGAAGACAGCACGAGAGAGAAGACAGCACGAGAGAGAAGACAGCACGAGAGAGAAGACAGCACGAGAGAGAAGACATCACGAGAGAGAAGACAGCACGAGAGAGAAGACAGCGCGAAAGAGAGAAGACAGCGCGAAAGAGAGAAGACAGCGCGAAAGAGAGAAGACAGCGCGAAAGAGAGAAGACAGCGCGAAAGAGAGAAGACAGCGCGAAAGAGAGAAGACAGCGCGAAAGAGAGAAGACAGCGCGAAAGAGAGAAGACAGCGCGAAAGAGAGAAGACAGCGCGAAAGAGAGAAGACAGCGCGAAAGAGAGAAGACAGCGCGAAAGAGAGAAGACAGCGCGAGAGAGAAGACAGCGCGAGAGAGAAGACAGCGCGAAAGAGAGAAGATAGCACGAGAGAGAAGACAGCACGAGAGAGAAGACAGCACGAGAGAGAAGACAGCACGAGAGAGAAGACAGCGCGAAAGAGAGAAGACAGCGCGAAAGAGAGAAGACAGCACGAGAGAGAAGACAGCACGAGAGAGAAGACAGCACGAGAGAGAAGACAGCACGAGAGAGAAGACAGCACGAGAGAGAACACAGCACGAGAGAGAAGACAGCACGAGAGAGAAGACAGCACGAGAGAGAAGACAGCACGAGAGAGAAGACAGCACGAGAGAGAAGACAGCACGAGAGAGAAGACAGCGCGAAAGAGAGAAGACAGCGCGAAAGAGAGAAGACAGCGCGAGAGAGAGAGAGAGAGAGAAGACAGCGCGAGAGAGAAGGAGAAAGCGCGAGAGAGAGGAGTGAGACAGAGGGAGGGAGGCAGAGGAAGATGGAGGCAGAGGGAGACAGAGCGAGGGCGAAGAGCGACGGGCAGGAAGGACAGTAGCAGGAGGCAGTCAGTGTACAGATATCTCCGAGACAGAAAGAGAGGGCAATACATACAGGGAGAGAGCACACACCAGTGTACAGCTCAAGGCAGCGAGAACAGCGTTGAGGCTGACGTTATACATTTGTTTGCGGAGATACCGTTCTGCCTGCGCAGCGATTCTGCAGCTCCCAGTGACTGGCGTGACTGGCAGGTTGCAGCTTGGCACTGTGCCGCCTCCTGCCTCCCCCCCCCCCAAATCACGTGTTGTCTCCCCGAGCCTGACAAACCAACATTTAAGGCTGCTTTCCTGGATTGAACCCCGGATTTTCCCCGGAGAATCTCAGTGCTCGTTTTTTGGGGATCAGAACCTTTGACGGGTTTGTTGAGGCCGGGAGCAGTACAACCACCCCCCCCCCCCCACCCCCCTTCACAATACTGGGCGGAACCAGGGGCTACGTGACCCCGGGACAGAACGTAGCAGCTCAGGAATCAAAGTCCATCTCCCCTCGGTGTCCTCCTGGTTCGCTGACACGCGGTCTCCAGACGTCTCTTCTCTTGTACCCCTTTGGTAGTACTGGCCAAGCTGCAATTCCCCCCTTCTCCCCCACCCTCCCCGAGTCAGGTCCCTCTTGTGTGGGGTTGGGGGAAGAGGAAGAGGGAGCACAGGAAGTGGGAAGGTCCTTTAGAAAGTGGTAAAGCCAGCCCCATCACCCACCCGCCGCGCACCCGGTTCCCCCTCCCTTGCCCCAAATCTTTCCAGTAGCCGCGGAATTTGCCGCCTTGTCCCAAACGCACAAGTTCATATTCGGGTACAAGGTGAGGGTGGAGGGCAAGGGGGGGGGGGGGTCAGTCTTCGCCACTGAGATCCGAGTTGGTGGGCATCATTGGATCGTCGATGAGGGAGTGCGAATAGTCCCCTTTCTCGTCCGTGCTGTCGTAACCCTGAGAAAGACTGTCTTCCATTTCGGCCGCCCGCCCCGCCATGTCGAAGGGTCCCGCTCTGGCCTCGTGAGCCTTGCCCGCCGCCGGGTGCCCCAGCCCGGCGAGGGAGAGCTGCGGGATGCCCACGCCGAAGCCCGGGGGCAGGAACATGCCGCCGTACATGTTGGACAGCACCAGAGAGTTCAGGGTCAGGGCGTTGCTCTGGGCCGGCTCCGAGGGCCTGGGGGGGTCGCGGGGCTGACCCGCCAGCCGGCTCAGGGGGACGTCAGAGTTGGGGCCGCCGCCGCCCTCGCCGCAGCCACCGGGGGCGCCGACCAGGCCCGGCAACACCGCCACCGTGTCCTTGGCATCGACTCCGGGAGGGTAGGCCATCAAGCTGGCCAGCTGCAGCGATTGCAGGTTCTTCTGGAAGGACTGCAAGCTGTTCACGTCCAAGACGCCACTAGCCAACAGAGAGTTCACCTGCATGGCTGCTGCCAAGTGCTTAGGTCGGCGGCCTCGCTTCCTCCCTTTCTCTGGAATGACTGGGCCAGTGAGAATCCGATCGAACATCGCCTCAGGAACGTAGCCCTACAGCACGGGGAGGCAGGAGACACAAGATTCCATCAGTAACCCATTGCTAAAAACCACGACACAGTCTTCAGTCCGCCAGGATTCTGGAATCTTATTTACCAACACCACGCACAGACAGCAACATTTACAGCCAGCCCCATCAACACCATCCAACCAACTGTTCATACACCCAGGAGACGGGCAGCACAGACTAAAGCTCCCTCGACACTGTCCCCATCAAACACTCCCAGGACAGGTACAGCACGGGGTTAGATACAGAGTAAAGCTCCCTCGACACTGTCCCCATCAAACACTCCCAGGACAGGTACAGCACGGCGTTAGATACAGAGTAAAGCTCCCTCGACACTGTCCCCATCAAACACTCCCAGGACAGGTACAGCACGGGGTTAGATACAGAGTAAAGCTCCCTCGACACTGTCCCCATCAAATACTCCCAGGACAGGTACAGCACGGGGTTAGATACAGAGTAAAGCTCCCTCTTCACTGTCCCCATCAAACACTCCCAGGACAGGTACAGCACGGGGTTAGATACAGAGTAAAGCTCCCTCGACACTGTCCCCATCAAACACTCCCAGGACAGGTACAGCACGGGGTTAGATACAGAGTAAAGCTCCCTCTACACTGTCCCCATCAAACACTCCCAGGACAGGTACAGCACGGGGTCAGATACAGAGTAAAGCTCCCTCTACACTGTCCCCATCAGACACTCCCAGGACAGGTACAGCACGGGGTTAGATACAGAGTAAAGCTCCCTCAACACTGTCCCCATCAAACACTCCCAGGACAGGTACAGCACGGGGTTAGATACAGAGTAAAGCTCCCTCTACACTGTCCCCAACAAACACTCCCAGGACAGGCACAGCACGGTGTTAGATACAGAGTGAAGCCCCCTCTACACTGTCCCCATCAAACACTCCCAGGACAGGTACAGCACGGGGTTAGATACAGAGTAAAGCTCCCTCTACACTGTCCCCATCAAACACTCCCAGGACAGGTACAGCACGGGGTTAGATACAGAGTAAAGCTCCCTCGACACTGTCCCCATCAAACACTCCCAGGACAGGTACAGCACGGGGTTAGATACAGAGTAAAGCCCCCTCTACACTGTCCCCATCAAATACTCCCAGGACAGGTACAGCACGGGGTTAGATACAGAGTAAAGCTCACTCTACACTGTCCCCATCAAACACTCCCAGGACAGGTACAGTACGGTGTTAGATACAGAGTAAAGCTCCCTCGACACTGTCCCCATCAAACACTCCCAGGACAGGTACAGCACGGGGTCAGATACAGAGTAAAGCTCCCTCTACACTGTCCCCATCAAACACTCCCAGGACAGGTACAGCACGGGGTTAGATACAGAGTAAAGCTCCCTCTACACTGTCCCCATCAAACACTGCCAGGACAGGTGCAGCACGGGGTTACATACGGAGTAAAGCTCCCTCTACACTGTCCCCATCAAACACTCCCAGAACAGGTACAGCACGGGGTTAGATTCAGAGTAAAGCTCCCTCTACACTGTCCCCATCAAACACTCCCAGGACAGGTACAGCACGGGGTTAGATACAGAGTAAAGCTCCCTCGACACTGTCCCCATCAAATACTCCCAGGACAGGTACAGCACGGGGTCAGATACAGAGTAAAGCTCCCTCAACACTGTCCCCATCAAACACTCCCAGGACAGGTACAGCACGGGGTTAGATACAGAGTAAAGCTCCCTCTACACTGTCCCCATCAAACACTCCCAGGACAGGCACAGCACGGTGTTAGATACAGAGTGAAGCCCCCTCTACACTGTCCCCATCAAACACTCCCAGGACAGGTACAGCACGGGGTTAGATACAGAGTAAAGCTCCCTCTACACTGTCCCCATCAAACACTCCCAGGACAGGAACAGCACGGGGTTAGATACAGAGTAAAGCTCCCTCGACACTGTCCCCATCAAACACTCCCAGGACAGGTACAGCACGGGGTTAGATACAGAGTAAAGCCCCCTCTACACTGTCCCCATCAAATACTCCCAGGACAGGTACAGCACGGGGTTAGATACAGAGTAAAGCTGCCTCTACACTGTCCCCATCAAACACTCCCAGGACAGGTACAGCACGGGGTTAGATACATAGTAAAGCTCCCTCTACACTGTCCCCATCAAACACTCCCAGGACAGGTACAGCACGGGGTTAGATACAGAGTAAAGCTCCCTCGACACTGTCCCCATCAAATACTCCCAGGACAGGTACAGCACGGGGTTAGATACAGAGTAAAGCTCCCTCTTCACTGTCCCCATCAAACACTCCCAGGACAGGTACAGCACGGGGTTAGATACAGAGTAAAGCTCCCTCGACACTGTCCCCATCAAACACTCCCAGGACAGGTACAGCACGGGGTTAGATACAGAGTAAAGCTCCCTCTACACTGTCCCCATCAAACACTCCCAGGACAGGTACAGCACGGGGTCAGATACAGAGTAAAGCTCCCTCTACACTGTCCCCATCAGACACTCCCAGGACAGGTACAGCACGGGGTTAGATACAGAGTAAAGCTCCCTCAACACTGTCCCCATCAAACACTCCCAGGACAGGTACAGCACGGGGTTAGATACAGAGTAAAGCTCCCTCTACACTGTCCCCAACAAACACTCCCAGGACAGGCACAGCACGGTGTTAGATACAGAGTGAAGCCCCCTCTACACTGTCCCCATCAAACACTCCCAGGACAGGTACAGCACGGGGTTAGATACAGAGTAAAGCTCCCTCTACACTGTCCCCATCAAACACTCCCAGGACAGGTACAGCACGGGGTTAGATACAGAGTAAAGCTCCCTCGACACTGTCCCCATCAAACACTCCCAGGACAGGTACAGCACGGGGTTAGATACAGAGTAAAGCCCCCTCTACACTGTCCCCATCAAATACTCCCAGGACAGGTACAGCACGGGGTTAGATACAGAGTAAAGCTCACTCTACACTGTCCCCATCAAACACTCCCAGGACAGGTACAGTACGGTGTTAGATACAGAGTAAAGCTCCCTCGACACTGTCCCCATCAAACACTCCCAGGACAGGTACAGCACGGGGTCAGATACAGAGTAAAGCTCCCTCTACACTGTCCCCATCAAACACTCCCAGGACAGGTACAGCACGGGGTTAGATACAGAGTAAAGCTCCCTCTACACTGTCCCCATCAAACACTGCCAGGACAGGTGCAGCACGGGGTTACATACGGAGTAAAGCTCCCTCTACACTGTCCCCATCAAACACTCCCAGGACAGGTACAGCACGGGGTTAGATTCAGAGTAAAGCTCCCTCTACACTGTCCCCATCAAACACTCCCAGGACAGGTACAGCACGGGGTTAGATACAGAGTAAAGCTCCCTCGACACTGTCCCCATCAAATACTCCCAGGACAGGTACAGCACGGGGTCAGATACAGAGTAAAGCTCCCTCAACACTGTCCCCATCAAACACTCCCAGGACAGGTACAGCACGGGGTTAGATACAGAGTAAAGCTCCCTCTACACTGTCCCCATCAAACACTCCCAGGACAGGCACAGCACGGTGTTAGATACAGAGTGAAGCCCCCTCTACACTGTCCCCATCAAACACTCCCAGGACAGGTACAGCACGGGGTTAGATACAGAGTAAAGCTCCCTCTACACTGTCCCCATCAAACACTCCCAGGACAGGAACAGCACGGGGTTAGATACAGAGTAAAGCTCCCTCGACACTGTCCCCATCAAACACTCCCAGGACAGGTACAGCACGGGGTTAGATACAGAGTAAAGCCCCCTCTACACTGTCCCCATCAAATACTCCCAGGACAGGTACAGCACGGGGTTAGATACAGAGTAAAGCTGCCTCTACACTGTCCCCATCAAACACTCCCAGGACAGGTACAGCACGGGGTTAGATACATAGTAAAGCTCCCTCTACACTGTCCCCATCAAACACTCCCACGACAGGTACAGCACGGGGTTAGATACAGAGTAAAGCTCCCTCTACACTGTCCCCATCAAACACTCCCAGGACAGGTACAGCACGGGGTTAGATACAGAGTAAAGCTCCATCCACACTGTCCCCATCAAACACTCCCAGGACAGGTACAGCACGGGGTTAGATACAGAGTAAAGGTCGCTCTGCACTGTCCCCATCAAACACTCCCAGAACAGGTACAGCACGGGGTTAGATACAGAGTAAAGCTCCCTCGACACTGTCCCCATCAAACACTCCCAGGACAGGTACAGCACGGGGTGAGATACAGAGTAAAGGTCGCTCTGCACTGTCCCCATCAAACACTCCCAGGAAAGGTACAGCACGGGGTTAGATACAGAGTAAAGCTGCCTCTACACTGTCCCCATCAAATACTCCCAGGACAGGTACAGAACGGGGTTAGATACAGAGTAAACGTCGCTCTGCACTGTCCCCATCAAACTCTCCCAGGACAGGTACAGCACGGGGTTTGATACAGAGTAAAGCTCCCTCAAAACTGTCCCCATCAAACACTCCAGGACAGGTACAACACGGTGTGAGGTACAGTGTAAAGCTCCCTCTATACTGTCCCCATCACACACTCCCAGGACAGGTACAGCACGTGGTTAGATACAGAGTAAAGCTCCCTCTACTCTGTCCCCATCAAACACTCCCAGGACAGGTACAGCTCGGGGTTAAATACAGAGTAAATCTCCCTCTACACTGTCCACATCAAACACTCCCAGGACAGGTACAGCACGGGGTTAGATACAGAGTAAAGCTCCCTCTACACTGTCCCCATCAAACACTCCCAGGACAGGTACAGCACGGGGTTAGATACAGAGTAAAGCTCCCTCTACACTGTCCCCATCAAACACTCCCAAGACAGGTACAGCACGGGGTTAGATACAGAGTAAAGCTCCCTCTACACTGACCCCATCAAACACTCCCAGGACAGGTACAGCACGGGGTTAGATACAGAGTAAAGCTCCCTCTACACTGTCCCCATCAAACACTCCCAGGACAGGGACAGCACGGGGTTAGATACAGAGTAAAGCTCCCTCTACACTGTCCCCATCAAACACTCCAAGGACAGGTACAGCACGGGGTTAGATACAGAGTAAAGCTCCCTCTACACTGTCCCCATCAAACACCCCCAGGACACGTACAACATGGGGTTAGATACAGAGTAAAGCTCCCTCTACACTGTCCCCATGAAACACTGCCAGGACGGGTACAGCACGGGGTTAGACACAGAGTAAAGCTCCCTCTACACTGTCCCCATCAAACACTCCCAGGACAGGTACAGCACAGGGTTAGATACAGAGTAAAGCTCCCTCTACACTGTCCCCATCAAACACTCCCAGGACAGGTACAGCACGGGGTTAGATACAGAGTAAAGCTCCCTCTACACTGTCCCCATCAAACACTCCCAGGACAGGAATGTGTCAGTCCACAAGCATTACTGAAAGCGAGTAACATTTATAAGTTATGGAACATTACTACAACAGGGGAGTCAGCGCAGAACTCATTCAGCACATACCGACTGTTTGATGACATCAGCCCATTCCGGAGCAATTCCATAGTCGGTGTTCTCCCGCAGCCATCTCTGGAGATTTTTGATAGGAGGGGCAAATCCACCGCCAAGCTGCAATCAGAGGCATTAAATCAGTCTGCTTCACATCACCCAGTCCCCCTCGCAGACACGTTAAATCAGTCTGCTTCACATCACCCAGTCCCCCTCACAGACACGTTAAATCAGTCTGCTTCACATCACCCAGTCCCCCTCGCAGACACGTTAAATCAGTCTGCTTCACATCACCCAGTCCCCCTCCCTGACACGTTAAATCAGTCCGCTTCACATCACCCAGTCCCCCTCCCAGACACGTTAAATCAGTCTGCTTCACATCGCCCAGTCCCCCTCGCAGACACGTTAAATCAGTCTGCTTCACATCACCCAGTCCCCCTCGCAGACACGTTAAATCAGTCTGCTTCACATCACCCAGTCCCCCTCGCAGACACGTTAAATCAGTCTGCTTCACATCACCCAGTCCCCTCGCAGACACGTTAAATCAGTCTGCTCCACATCACCCAGTCCCCCTCGCAGACACGTTAAATCAGTCTGCTTCACATCACCCAGTCCCCCTCGCAGACACGTTAAATCAGTCTGCTCCACATCACCCAGTCCCCCTCCCAGACACGTTAAATCAGTCTGCTTCACATCACCCAGTCCCCCTCGCAGACACGTTAAATCAGTCTGCTTCACATCACCCAGTCCCCCTCCCAGACACGTTAAATCAGTCTGCTTCACATCACCCAGTCCCCCTCCCAGACACGTTAAATCAGTCTGCTTCACATCACCCAGTCCCCCTCGCAGACACGTTAAATCAGTCTGCTTCACATCACCCAGTCCCTCTCCCAGACACGTTAAATCAGTCTGCTTCACATCACCCAGTCCCCCTCCCAGACACGTTAAATCAGTCTGCTTCACATCACCCAGTCCCCCTCCCAGACACGTTAAATCAGTCTGCTTCACATCACCCAGTCCCCCTCGCAGACACGTTAAATCAGTCTGCTTCACATCACCCAGTCCCTCTCCCAGACACGTTAAATCAGTCTGCTTCACATCACCCAGTCCCCCTCCCAGACACGTTAAATCAGTCTGCTCCACATCACCCAGTCCCGCTCCCAGACACGTTAAATCAATCTGCTTCACATCACCCAGTCCCCCTCCCAGACACGTTAAATCAGTCTGCTCCACATCACCCAGTCCCCCTCCCAGACACGTTAAATCAGTCTGCTCCACATCACCCAGACCCCTCGCAGACACGTTAAATCAGTCTGCTTCACATCACCCAGTCCCCCTCCCAGACACGTTAAATCAGTCTGCTCACATCACCCAGTACCTCTCCCAGACACGTTAAATCAGTCTGCTTCACATCACCCAGTCCCCCTCCCAGACACGTTAAATCAGTCTGCTTCACATCACACAGTCCCCCTCGCAGACACGTTAAATCAGTCTGCTTCACATCACCCAGTCCCCCTCGCAGACACGTTAAATCAGTCTGCTTCACATCACCCAGTCCCGCTCCCAGACACGTTAAATCAGTCTGCTCCACATCACCCAGTCCCCCTCCCAGAGACGTTAAATCAGTCTGCTTCACATCACCCAGTCCCCCTCCGAGACATGTTAAATCAGTCTGCTTCACATCACCCAGTCCCCCTCCCAGACACGTTAAATCAGTCTGCTTCACATCACCCAGTCCCCCTCCCAGACACAGTCTGCTCAACATCACCCAGTCCCCCTCCCAGACACGTTAAATCAGTCTGCTTCACATCACCCAGTCCCCCTCGCAGACACGTTAAATCAGTCTGCTTCACATCACCCAGACCCCCTCCCAGACACGTTAAATCAGTCTGCTTCACATCACCCAGTCCCCCTCCCAGACACGTTAAATCAGTCTGCTTCACATCACCCAGTCCCCCTCCCAGACACGTAAATCAGTCTGCTTCACATCACTCAGTCCCCCTCTGAGACACGTTAAATCAGTCTGCTTCACATCACCCAGTCCCCCTCCCAGACACGTTAAATCAGTCTGCTTCACATCACCCAGTCCCCCTCCCAGACACGTTAAATCAGTCTGCTCCACATCACCCAGTCCCCCTCGCAGACACGTTAAATCAGTCTGCTTCACATCACCCAGTCCCCCTCCCAGACACGTTAAATCAGACTGCTTCACATCACCCAGTCCCCCTCCCAGACACGTTAAATCAGTCTGCTCCACATCACCCAGTCCCCCTCCCAGACACGTTAAATCAGTCTGCTCCACATCACCCAGTCCCCCTCGCAGACACGTTAAATCAGTCTGCTCCACATCACCCAGTCCCCCTCCCAGACACGTTAAATCAGTCTGCTTCACATCACCCAGTCCCCCTCGCAGACACGTTAAATCAGTCTGCTTCACATCACCCAGTCCCCCTCCCAGACACGTTAAATCAGTCTGCTTCACATCACCCAGTCCCCCTCCCAGACACGTTAAATCAGTCTGCTTCACATCACCCAGTCCCCCTCCCAGACACGTTAAATCAGTCTGCTCCACATCACCCAGTCCCCCTCCCAGACAAGTTAAATCAGTCTGCTTCACATCACCCAGTCCCCCTCGCAGACACGTTAAATCAGTCTGCTGCACATCACCCAGTCCCCCTCCCAGACACGTTAAATCAGTCTGCTCCACATCACCCAGTCCCTCTCCCAGACACGTTAAATCAGTCTGCTCCACATCACCCAGTCCCCCTCCCAGACACGTTAAATCAGTCTGCTTCACATCACACAGTCCCCCTCGCAGACACGTTAAATCAGTCTGCTTCACATCACCCAGTCCCCCTCGCAGACACGTTAAATCAGTCTGCTCCACATCACCCAGTCCCCCTCCCAGAGACGTTAAATCAGTCTGCTTCACATCACCCAGTCCCCCTCCCAGACATGTTAAATCAGTCTGCTTCACATCACCCAGTCCCCCTCCCAGACACGTTAAATCAGTCTGCTTCACATCACCCAGTCCCCCTCCCAGACACAGTCTGCTCAACATCACCCAGTCCCCCTCCCAGACACGTTAAATCAGTCTGCTTCACATCACCCAGTCCCCCTCGCAGACACGTTAAATCAGTCTGCTTCACATCACCCAGACCCCCTCCCAGACACGTTAAATCAGTCTGCTTCACATCACCCAGTCCCCCTCCCAGACACGTTAAATCAGTCTGCTTCACATCACCCAGTCCCCCTCCCAGACACGTAAATCAGTCTGCTTCACATCACTCAGTCCCCCTCTGAGACACGTTAAATCAGTCTGCTTCACATCACCCAGTCCCCCTCCCAGACACGTTAAATCAGTCTGCTTCACATCACCCAGTCCCCCTCCCAGACACGTTAAATCAGTCTGCTCCACATCACCCAGTCCCCCTCGCAGACACGTTAAATCAGTCTGCTTCACATCACCCAGTCCCCCTCCCAGACACGTTAAATCAGACTGCTTCACATCACCCAGTCCCCCTCCCAGACACGTTAAATCAGTCTGCTCCACATCACCCAGTCCCCCTCCCAGACACGTTAAATCAGTCTGCTCCACATCACCCAGTCCCCCTCGCAGACACGTTAAATCAGTCTGCTCCACATCACCCAGTCCCCCTCCCAGACACGTTAAATCAGTCTGCTTCACATCACCCAGTCCCCCTCGCAGACACGTTAAATCAGTCTGCTTCACATCACCCAGTCCCCCTCCCAGACACGTTAAATCAGTCTGCTTCACATCACCCAGTCCCCCTCCCAGACACGTTAAATCAGTCTGCTTCACATCACCCAGTCCCCCTCCCAGACACGTTAAATCAGTCTGCTCCACATCACCCAGTCCCCCTCCCAGACAAGTTAAATCAGTCTGCTTCACATCACCCAGTCCCCCTCGCAGACACGTTAAATCAGTCTGCTTCACATCACCCAGTCCCCCTCCCAGACACGTTAAATCAGTCTGCTCCACATCACCCAGTCCCTCTCCCAGACACGTTAAATCAGTCTGCTCCACATCACCCAGTCCCCCTCCCAGACACGTTAAATCAGTCTGCTTCACATCACCCAGTCCCCCTCCCAGACACGTTAAATCAGTCTGCTTCACATCACCCAGACCCCCTCCTAGACACGTTAAATCAGTCTGCTTCACATCACCCAGACCCCCTCCCAGACACGTTAAATCAGTCTGCTTCACATCACCCAGTCCCCCTCCCAGACACGTTAAATCAGTCTGCTTCACATCACCCAGTCCCCCTCCCAGACACGTTAAATCAGTCTGCTTCACATCACCCAGTCCCCCTCCCAGACACGTTAAATCAGTCTGCTTCACATCACCCAGTCCCCCTCCCAGACACGTTAAATCAGTCTGCTTCACATCACCCAGTCCCCCTCCGAGACACGTTAAATCAGTCTGCTCCACATCACCCAGTCCCCCTCCCAGACACGTTAAATCAGTCTGCTTCACATCACCCAGTCCCCCTCGCAGACACGTTAAATCAGTCTGCTTCATATCACCCAGTCCCCCTCGCAGACACGTTAAATCAGTCTGCTTCACATCACCCAGTCCCCCTCCCAGACACGTTAAAGCAGTCTGCTTCACATGACCCAGTCCCTCTCCCAGACACGTTTAATCAGTCTGCTTCACATCACCCAGTCCCCCTCCCAGACACGTTAAATCAGTCTGCTTCACATCACACAGTCCCCCTCCCAGACACGTTAAATCAGTCTGCTTCACATCACACAGTCCCCCTCCCAGATACGTTAAATCAGTCTGCTCCACATCACCCAGTCCCTCTCCCAGACACGTTAAATCAGTCTGCTCCACATCACCCAGTCCCCCTCCCAGACACGTTAAATCAGTCTGCTCCACATCACCCAGTCCCCCTCCCAGACACGTTAAATCAGTCTGCTTCACATCACCCAGTCCCCCTCCCAGACACGTTAAATCAGTCTGCTCCACATCACCCAGTCCCCCTCCCAGACACGTTAAATCAGTCTGCTTCACATCACCCAGTCCCCCTCCCAGACACGTTGAATCAGTCTGCTCCACATCACCCAGTCCCCCTCGCAGACACGTTAAATCAGTCTGCTTCACATCACCCAGTCCCCCTCCGAGACACGTTAAATCAGTCTGCTTCACATCACCCAGTCCCCCTCCCAGACACGTTAAATCAGTCTGCTTCACATCACCCAGTCCCCCTCGCAGACACGTTAAATCAGTCTGCTCCACATCACCCAGACCCCTCCCAGACACGTTAAATCAGTCTGCTTCACATCACCCAGACCCCCTCGCAGACACGTTAAATCAGTTGGTTCACATCACACAGTCCCCCTCGCAGACACGTTAAATCAGTCTGCTTCACATCACCCAGTCCCCCTCCCAGACACGTTAAATCAGTCTGCTTCACATCACCCAGTCCCCCTCCCAGACACGTTAAATCAGTCTGCTTCACATCACCCAGACCCCTCCCAGACACGTTAAATCAGTCTGCTTCACATCACCCAGTCCGCCTCGCAGACACGTTAAATCAGTCTGCTTCACATCACCCAGTCCCCCTCCCAGACACGTTAAATCAGTCTGCTTCACATCACCCAGTCCCCCTCCCAGACACGTTAAATCAGTCTGCTCCACATCACCCAGTCCCCCTCCCAGACACGTTA
Source organism: Scyliorhinus torazame (assembly GCF_047496885.1). Taxonomy (NCBI): domain Eukaryota; kingdom Metazoa; phylum Chordata; class Chondrichthyes; order Carcharhiniformes; family Scyliorhinidae; genus Scyliorhinus; species Scyliorhinus torazame. The sequence continues at coordinate 4,201,651 of NC_092711.1, read as the reverse complement.
AATCAGTCTGCTTCACATCACCCAGTCCCCCTCCCAGACACGTTAAATCAGTCTGCTTCACATCACCCAGACCCCCTCCCAGACGCGGTAAATCAGTCTGCTTCACATCACCCAGTCCCCCTCCCAGACACGTTAAATCAGTCTGCTCACATCACCCAGACCCCCTCCTAGACACGTTAAATGATTCTGCTCCACATCACCCAGTCCCCTCCCAGACACGTTAAATCAGTCTGCTTCACATCACCCAGTCCCCCTCCCAGACACGTTAAATCAGTCTGCTTCACATCACCCAGTCCCCTCGCAGACACGTTAAATCAGTCTGCTTCACATCACCCAGTCCCCCTCGCAGACACGTTAAATCAGTCTGCTTCACATCACCCAGTCCCCCTCCCAGACACGTTAAATCAGTCTGCTTCACATCACCCAGTCCCCCTCCCAGACACGTTAAATCAGTCTGCTTCACATCACCCAGTCCCCCTCGCAGACACGTTAAATCAGTCTGCTTCACATCACCCAGTCCCCCTCCCAGACACGTTAAACCAGTCTGCTTCACATCACCCAGTCCCCCTCGCAGACACGTTAAATCAGTCTGCTTCACATCACCCAGTCCCCCTCCCAGACACGTTAAATCAGTCTGCTTCACATCACACAGTCCCCCTCGCAGACACGTTAAATCAGACTGCTTCACATCACCCAGTCCCCCTCCCAGACACGGTAAATCAGACTGCTTCACATCACCCAGTCCCCCTCCCAGACACGTTAAATCAGTCTGCTTCACATCACCCAGTCCCCCTCCCAGACACGTTAAATCAGTCTGCTTCACATCACCCAGTCCCCCACCCAGACACGTTGAATCAGTCTGCTTCACATCACCCAGTCCCCCTCGCAGACACGTTAAATCAGTCTGCTTCACATCACCCAGTCCCCCTCGCAGACACGTTAAATCAGTCTGCTTCACATCACCCAGACCCCCTCCCAGACACGTTAAATCAGTCTGCTCACATCATCCAGACCCCCTCCCAGACACGTTAAATCAGTCTGCTTCACATCACCCAGTCCCCCTCCCAGACACGTTAAATCAGTCTGCTTCACATCACCCAGTCCCCCTCCCAGACACGTTAAATCAGTCTGCTTCACATCACCCAGTCCCCCTCCCAGACACGTTAAATCAGTCTGTTTCACATCACCCAGTCCGCCTCGCAGACACGTTAAATCAGTCTGCTTCACATCACCCAGTCCCCCTCGCAGACACGTTAAATCAGTCTGATCCACATCACCCAGTCCCCCTCCCAGACACGTTAAATCAGTCTGCTTCACATCACCCAGTCCCCCTCCCAGACACGTTAAATCAGTCTGCTTCACATCACCCAGTCCCCCTCCCAGACACGTTAAATCAGTCTGCTTCACATCACCCAGTCCCTCTCCCAGACACGTTAAATCAGTCTGCTTCACATCACCCAGTCCCCCTCGCAGACACGTGAAATCAGTCTGCTTCACATCACCCAGTCCCCCTCCCAGACACGTTAAATCAGTCTGCTTCACATCACCCAGTCCCCCTCCCAGACACGTTAAATCAGTCTGCTTCACATCACCCAGACCCCCTCCCAGACACGTTAAATCAGTCTGCTTCACATCACCCAGTCCCCCTCCCAGACACGTTAAATCAGTCTGCTTCACATCACCCAGTCCCCCTCCCAGACACGTTAAATCAGTCTGCTTCACATCACCCAGTCCCCCTCCGAGACACGTTAAATCAGTCTGCTTCACATCACCCAGTCCCCCTCCCAGACACGTTAAATCAGTCTGCTTCACATCACCCAGTCCCCCTCGCAGACACGTTAAATCAGTCTGCTCCACATCACCCAGTCCCCCTCGCAGACTCGTTAAATCAGTCTGATCCACATCACCCAGTCCCCCTCCCAGACACGTTAAATCAGTCTGCTTCACATCACCCAGTCCCCCTCCCAGACACGTTAAATCAGTCTGTTTCACATCACCCAGTCCCCTCGCAGACACGTTAAATCAGTCTGCTTCACATCACCCAGTCCCCCTCGCAGACACGTTAAATCAGTCTGCTTCACATCACCCAGTCCCCCTCCCAGACACGTTAAATCAGTCTGCTTCACATCACCCAGTCCCCCTCCCAGACACGTTAAATCAGTCTGCTTCACATCACCCAGTCCCCCTCCCAGACACGTTAAATCAGTCTGCTTCACATCACCCAGTCCCCCTCCCAGACACGTTAAATCAGTCTGCTTCACATCACCCAGTCCCCCTCCCAGACACGTTAAATCAGTCTGCTTCACATCACCCAGTCCCCCTCCCAGACACGTTAAATCAGTCTGCTTCACATCACCCAGTCCCCCTCCCAGACACGTTAAATCAGTCTGCTTCACATCACCCAGTCCCCCTCCGAGACACGTTAAATCAGTCTGCTTCACATCACCCAGTCCCCCTCCCAGACACGTTAAATCAGTCTGCTTCACATCACCCAGTCCCCCTCCCAGACACGTTAAATCAGTCTGCTTCACATCACCCAGTCCCCCTCCGAGACACGTTAAATCAGTCTGCTTCACATCACACAGTCCCCCTCGCAGACACGTTAAATCAGTCTGCTTCACATCACCCAGTCCCCCTCGCAGACACGTTAAATCAGTCTGCTTCACATCACCCAGTCCCGCTCCCAGACACGTTAAATCAGTCTGCTCCACATCACCCAGTCCCCCTCCCAGAGACGTTAAATCAGTCTGCTTCACATCACCCAGTCCCCCTCCGAGACATGTTAAATCAGTCTGCTTCACATCACCCAGTCCCCCTCCCAGACACGTTAAATCAGTCTGCTTCACATCACCCAGTCCCCCTCCCAGACACAGTCTGCTCAACATCACCCAGTCCCCCTCCCAGACACGTTAAATCACTCTGCTTCACATCACCCAGTCCCCCTCGCAGACACGTTAAATCAGTCTGCTTCACATCACCCAGACCCCCTCCCAGACACGTTAAATCAGTCTGCTTCACATCACCCAGTCCCCCTCCCAGACACGTTAAATCAGTCTGCTTCACATCACCCAGTCCCCCTCCCAGACACGTAAATCAGTCTGCTTCACATCACTCAGTCCCCCTCTGAGACACGTTAAATCAGTCTGCTTCACATCACCCAGTCCCCCTCCCAGACACGTTAAATCAGTCTGCTTCACATCACCCAGTCCCCCTCCCAGACACGTTAAATCAGTCTGCTCCACATCACCCAGTCCCCCTCGCAGACACGTTAAATCAGTCTGCTTCACATCACCCAGTCCCCCTCCCAGACACGTTAAATCAGACTGCTTCACATCACCCAGTCCCCCTCCCAGACACGTTAAATCAGTCTGCTCCACATCACCCAGTCCCCCTCCCAGACACGTTAAATCAGTCTGCTCCACATCACCCAGTCCCCCTCGCAGACACGTTAAATCAGTCTGCTCCACATCACCCAGTCCCCCTCCCAGACACGTTAAATCAGTCTGCTTCACATCACCCAGTCCCCCTCGCAGACACGTTAAATCAGTCTGCTTCACATCACCCAGTCCCCCTCCCAGACACGTTAAATCAGTCTGCTTCACATCACCCAGTCCCCCTCCCAGACACGTTAAATCAGTCTGCTTCACATCACCCAGTCCCCCTCCCAGACACGTTAAATCAGTCTGCTCCACATCACCCAGTCCCCCTCCCAGACAAGTTAAATCAGTCTGCTTCACATCACCCAGTCCCCCTCGCAGACACGTTAAATCAGTCTGCTTCACATCACCCAGTCCCCCTCCCAGACACGTTAAATCAGTCTGCTCCACATCACCCAGTCCCTCTCCCAGACACGTTAAATCAGTCTGCTCCACATCACCCAGTCCCCCTCCCAGACACGTTAAATCAGTCTGCTTCACATCACACAGTCCCCCTCGCAGACACGTTAAATCAGTCTGCTTCACATCACCCAGTCCCCCTCGCAGACACGTTAAATCAGTCTGCTCCACATCACCCAGTCCCCCTCCCAGAGACGTTAAATCAGTCTGCTTCACATCACCCAGTCCCCCTCCCAGACATGTTAAATCAGTCTGCTTCACATCACCCAGTCCCCCTCCCAGACACGTTAAATCAGTCTGCTTCACATCACCCAGTCCCCCTCCCAGACACAGTCTGCTCAACATCACCCAGTCCCCCTCCCAGACACGTTAAATCAGTCTGCTTCACATCACCCAGTCCCCCTCGCAGACACGTTAAATCAGTCTGCTTCACATCACCCAGTCCCCCTCGCAGACACGTTAAATCAGTCTGCTTCACATCACCCAGACCCCCTCCCAGACACGTTAAATCAGTCTGCTTCACATCACCCAGTCCCCCTCCCAGACACGTTAAATCAGTCTGCTTCACATCACCCAGTCCCCCTCCCAGACACGTAAATCAGTCTGCTTCACATCACTCAGTCCCCCTCTGAGACACGTTAAATCAGTCTGCTTCACATCACCCAGTCCCCCTCCCAGACACGTTAAATCAGTCTGCTTCACATCACCCAGTCCCCCTCCCAGACACGTTAAATCAGTCTGCTCCACATCACCCAGTCCCCCTCGCAGACACGTTAAATCAGTCTGCTTCACATCACCCAGTCCCCCTCCCAGACACGTTAAATCAGACTGCTTCACATCACCCAGTCCCCCTCCCAGACACGTTAAATCAGTCTGCTCCACATCACCCAGTCCCCCTCCCAGACACGTTAAATCAGTCTGCTCCACATCACCCAGTCCCCCTCGCAGACACGTTAAATCAGTCTGCTCCACATCACCCAGACCCCTCCCAGACACGTTAAATCAGTCTGCTCCACATCACCCAGTCCCCCTCCCAGACACGTTAAATCAGTCTGCTTCACATCACCCAGTCCCCCTCGCAGACACGTTAAATCAGTCTGCTCACATCACCCAGTCCCCCTCCCAGACACGTTAAATCAGTCTGCTTCACATCACCCAGTCCCCCTCGCAGACACGTTAAATCAGTCTGCTCCACATCACCCAGTCCCCCTCCCAGACACGTTAAATCAGTCTGCTTCACATCACCCAGTCCCCCTCGCAGACACGTTAAATCAGTCTGCTTCACATCACCCAGTCCCCCTCCCAGACACGTTAAATCAGTCTGCTTCACATCACCCAGTCCCCCTCCCAGACACGTTAAATCAGTCTGCTTCACATCACCCAGTCCCCCTCCCAGACACGTTAAATCAGTCTGCTCCACATCACCCAGTCCCCCTCCCAGACAAGTTAAATCAGTCTGCTTCACATCACCCAGTCCCCCTCGCAGACACGTTAAATCAGTCTGCTTCACATCACCCAGTCCCCCTCCCAGACACGTTAAATCAGTCTGCTCCACATCACCCAGTCCCTCTCCCAGACACGTTAAATCAGTCTGCTCCACATCACCCAGTCCCCCTCCCAGACACGTTAAATCAGTCTGCTTCACATCACCCAGTCCCCCTCCCAGACACGTTAAATCAGTCTGCTTCACATCACCCAGACCCCCTCCTAGACACGTTAAATCAGTCTGCTTCACATCACCCAGACCCCCTCCCAGACACGTTAAATCAGTCTGCTTCACATCACCCAGTCCCCCTCCCAGACACGTTAAATCAGTCTGCTTCACATCACCCAGTCCCCCTCCTAGACACGTTAAATCAGTCTGCTTCACATCACCCAGTCCCCCTCCCAGACACGTTAAATCAGTCTGCTTCACATCACCCAGTCCCCCTCCCAGACACGTTAAATCAGTCTGCTTCACATCACCCAGTCCCCCTCCGAGACACGTTAAATCAGTCTGCTTCACATCACCCAGACCCCCTCCCAGACACGTTAAATCAGTCTGCTTCACATCACCCAGTCCCCCTCGCAGACACGTTAAATCAGTCTGCTTCATATCACCCAGTCCCCCTCGCAGACACGTTAAATCAGTCTGCTTCACATCACCCAGTCCCCCTCCCAGACACGTTAAATCAGTCTGCTTCACATGACCCAGTCCCTCTCCCAGACACGTTTAATCAGTCTGCTTCACATCACCCAGTCCCCCTCCCAGACACGTTAAATCAGTCTGCTTCACATCACACAGTCCCCCTCCCAGACACGTTAAATCAGTCTGCTTCACATCACACAGTCCCCCTCCCAGATACGTTAAATCAGTCTGCTCCACATCACCCAGTCCCTCTCCCAGACACGTTAAATCAGTCTGCTCCACATCACCCAGTCCCCCTCCCAGACACGTTAAATCAGTCTGCTCCACATCACCCAGTCCCCCTCCCAGACACGTTAAATCAGTCTGCTCCACATCACCCAGTCCCCCTCCCAGACACGTTAAATCAGTCTGCTTCACATCACCCAGTCCCCCTCGCAGACACGTTAAATCAGTCTGCTCCACATCACCCAGACCCCTCCCAGACACGTTAAATCAGTCTGCTTCACATCACCCAGACCCCCTCGCAGACACGTTAAATCAGTTGGTTCACATCACACAGTCCCCCTCGCAGACACGTTAAATCAGTCTGCTTCACATCACCCAGTCCCCCTCCCAGACACGTTAAATCAGTCTGCTTCACATCACCCAGTCCCCCTCCCAGACACGTTAAATCAGTCTGCTTCACATCACCCAGTCCCCCTCCGAGACACGTTAAATCAGTCTGCTTCACATCACCCAGTCCCCCTCCCAGACACGTTAAATCAGTCTGCTTCACATCACCCAGTCCCCCTCCCAGACACGTTAAATCAGTCTGCACCACATCACCCAGTCCCCCTCCCAGACACGTTAAATCAGTCTGCTTCACATCACCCAGTCCCCCTCCCAGACACGTTAAATCAGTCTGCTTCACATCACCCAGACCCCCTCCCAGACGCGGTAAATCAGTCTGCTTCACATCACCCAGTCCCCCTCCCTGACACGTTAAATCAGTCTGCTCACATCACCCAGACCCCCTCCTAGACACGTTAAATGATTCTGCTCCACATCACCCAGTCCCCTCCCAGACACGTTAAATCAGTCTGCTTCACATCACCCAGTCCCCCTCCCAGACACGTTAAATCAGTCCGCTTCACATCACCCAGTCCCCCTCGCAGACACGTTAAATCAGTCTGCTTCACATCACCCAGTCCCCCTCCCAGACACGTTAAACCAGTCTGCTTCACATCACCCAGTCCCCCTCGCAGACACGTTAAATCAGTCTGCTTCACATCACCCAGTCCCCCTCCCAGACACGTTAAATCAGTCTGCTTCACATCACACAGTCCCCCTCGCAGACACGTTAAATCAGACTGCTTCACATCACCCAGTCCCCCTCCCAGACACGGTAAATCAGACTGCTTCACATCACCCAGTCCCCCTCCCAGACACGTTAAATCAGTCTGCTTCACATCACCCAGTCCCCCTCCCAGACACGTTAAATCAGTCTGCTTCACATCACCCAGTCCCCCACCCAGACACGTTGAATCAGTCTGCTTCACATCACCCAGTCCCCCTCGCAGACACGTTAAATCAGTCTGCTTCACATCACCCAGTCCCCCTCGCAGACACGTTAAATCAGTCTGCTTCACATCACCCAGACCCCCTCCCAGACACGTTAAATCAGTCTGCTCACATCATCCAGACCCCCTCCCAGACACGTTAAATCAGTCTGCTTCACATCACCCAGTCCCCCTCCCAGACACGTTAAATCAGTCTGCTTCACATCACCCAGTCCCCCTCGCAGACACGTTAAATCAGTCTGCTTCACATCACCCAGTCCCCCTCCCAGACACGTTAAATCAGTCTGCTTCACATCACCCAGTCCGCCTCGCAGACACGTTAAATCAGTCTGCTTCACATCGCCCAGTCCCCCTCGCAGACACGTTAAATCAGTCTGATCCACATCACCCAGTCCCCCTCCCAGACACGTTAAATCAGTCTGCTTCACATCACCCAGTCCCCCTCCCAGACACGTTAAATCAGTCTGCTTCACATCACCCAGTCCCCCTCCCAGACACGTTAAATCAGTCTGCTTCACATCACCCAGTCCCTCTCCCAGACACGTTAAATCAGTCTGCTTCACATCACCCAGTCCCCCTCGCAGACACGTGAAATCAGTCTGCTTCACATCACCCAGTCCCCCTCCCAGACACGTTAAATCAGTCTGCTTCACATCACCCAGTCCCCCTCCCAGACACGTTAAATCAGTCTGCTTCACATCACCCAGACCCCCTCCCAGACACGTTAAATCAGTCTGCTTCACATCACCCAGTCCCCCTCCCAGACACGTTAAATCAGTCTGCTTCACATCACCCAGTCCCGCTCCCAGACACGTTAAATCAGTCTGCTTCACATCACCCAGTCCCCCTCCGAGACACGTTAAATCAGTCTGCTTCACATCACCCAGTCCCCCTCCCAGACACGTTAAATCAGTCTGCTTCACATCACCCAGTCCCCCTCGCAGACACGTTAAATCAGTCTGCTCCACATCACCCAGTCCCCCTCGCAGACTCGTTAAATCAGTCTGATCCACATCACCCAGTCCCCCTCCCAGACACGTTAAATCAGTCTGCTTCACATCACCCAGTCCCCCTCCCAGACACGTTAAATCAGTCTGTTTCACATCACCCAGTCCCCTCGCAGACACGTTAAATCAGTCTGCTTCACATCACCCAGTCCCCCTCCCAGACACGTTAAATCAGTCTGCTTCACATCACCCAGTCCCCCTCGCAGACACGTTAAATCAGTCTGCTTCACATCACCCAGACCCCTCCCAGACACGTTAAATCAGTCTGCTTCACATCACCCAGTCCCCCTCCCAGACACGTTAAATCAGTCTGCTTCACATCACCCAGTCCCCCTCCCAGACACGTTAAATCAGTCTGCTTCACATCACCCAGTCCCCCTCCCAGACACGTTAAATCAGTCTGCTTCACATCACCCAGTCCCCCTCCCAGACACGTTAAATCAGTCTGCTTCACATCACCCAGACCCCTCCCAGACACGTTAAATCAGTCTGCTCCACATCACCCAGTCCCCCTCCCAGACACGTTAAATCAGTCTGCTTCACATCACCCAGTCCCCCTCGCAGACACGTTAAATCAGTCTGCTTCACATCACCCAGACCCCTCCCAGACACGTTAAATCAGTCTGCTCCACATCACCCAGTCCCCCTCGCAGACACGTTAAATCAGTCTGCTTCACATCACCCAGTCCGCCTCCCAGACACGTTAAATCAGTCTGCTTCATATCACCCAGTCCCCCTCCCAGACACGTTAAATCAGTCTGCTTCACATCACCCAGTCCCCCTCCCAGACACGTTAAATCAGTCTGCTTCACATCACCCAGTCCCCCTCCCAGACACGTTAAATCAGTCTGCTTCACATCACCCAGTCCCCCTCCCAGACACGTTAAATCAGTCTGCTTCACATCACCCAGTCCCCCTCCGAGACACGTTAAATCAGTCTGCTTCACATCACCCAGTCCCCCTCCCTGACACGTTAAATCCGTCTGCTTCACATCACCCAGAGCCCCTCCCTGACACGTTAAATCAGTCTGCTTCACATCACCCAGTCCCCCTCGCAGACACGTTAAATCAGTCTGATCCACATCACCCAGTCCCCCTCCCAGACACGTTAAATCAGTCTGCTTCACATCACCCAATCCCCCTCCGAGACACGTTAAATCAGTCTGCTTCACATCACCCAGACCCCCTCCCAGACACGTTAAATCAGTCTGCTTCACATCACCCAGTCCCCCTCCCAGACACGTTAAATCAGTCTGCTTCACATCACCCAGTCCCCCTTACAGACACGTTAAATCAGTCTGCTTCACATCACCCAGTCCCCCTCCGAGACACGTTAAATCAGTCTGCTTCACATCACCCAGTCCCCCTCCCAGACACGTTAAATCAGTCTGCTTCACATCACCCAGTCCCCCTCGCAGACACGTTAAATCAGTCTGCTCCACATCACCCAGTCCCCCTCGCAGACTCGTTAAATCAGTCTGATCCACATCACCCAGTCCCCCTCCCAGACACGTTAAATCAGTCTGCTTCACATCACCCAGTCCCCCTCCCAGACACGTTAAATCAGTCTGCTTCACATCACCCAGTCCCCCTCCCAGACACGTTAAATCAGTCTGTTTCACATCACCCAGTCCCCTCGCAGACACGTTAAATCAGTCTGCTTCACATCACCCAGTCCCCCTCGCAGACACGTTAAATCAGTCTGCTTCACATCACCCAGACCCCTCCCAGACACGTTAAATCAGTCTGCTTCACATCACCCAGTCCCCCTCCCAGACACGTTAAATCAGTCTGCTTCACATCACCCAGTCCCCCTCCCAGACACGTTAAATCAGTCTGCTTCATATCACCCAGTCCCCCTCGCAGACACGTTAAATCAGTCTGCTTCACATCACCCAGTCCCCCTCCCAGACACGTTAAATCAGTCTGCTTCACATCACCCAGTCCCCCTCCCAGACACGTTAAATCAGTCTGCTCCACATCACCCAGTCCCCCTCGCAGACACGTTAAATCAGTCTGCTTCACATCACCCAGTCCCCCTCCCAGACACGTTAAATCAGTCTGCTTCACATCACCCAGTCCCCCTCCCAGACACGTTAAATCAGTCTGCTTCACATCACCCAGTCCCCCTCCCAGACACGTTAAATCAGTCTGTTTCACATCACCCAGTCCCCCTCCCAGACACGTTAAATCAGTCTGCTTCACATCACCCAGTCCCCCTTACAGACACGTTAAATCAGTCTGCTCCACATCACCCAGTCCCCCTCCCTGACACGTTAAATCAGTCTGCTTCACATCACCCAGTCCCCCTCCCTGACACGTTAAATCCGTCTGCTTCACATCACCCAGACCCACTCCCTGACACGTTAAATCAGTCTGCTTCACATCACCCAGTCCCCCTCGCAGACACGTTAAATCAGTCTGCTTCACATCACCCAGTCCCCCTCCCAGACACGTTAAATCAGTCTGCTTCACATCACCCAGTCCCCCTCGCAGACACGTTAAATCAGTCTACTCCACATCACCCAGTCCCCCTCCTAGACACGTTAAATCAGTCTGCTTCACATCACCCAGTCCCCCTCCCAGACACGGTAAATCAGTCTGCTTCACATCACCCAGTCCCCCTCCCAGACACGTTAAATCAGTCTGCTTCACATCACCCAGTCCCCCTCCCAGACACGTTAAATCAGTCTGCTCCACATCACCCAGTCCCCCTCCCAGACACGTTAAATCAGTCTGCTCCACATCACCCAGTCCCCCTCCCAGACACGTTAAATCAGTCTGTTTCACATCACCCAGTCCCCCTCGCAGACACGTTAAATCAGTCTGCTTCACATCAGCCAGTCCCCCTCCCAGACACGTTAAATCAGTCTGCTTCACATCACCCAGTCCCCCTCGCAGACACGTTAAATCAGTCTGCTTCACATCACCCAGTCCCCCTCGCAGACACGTTAAATCAGTCTGCTTCACATCACCCAGTCCCCCTCCCAGACACGGTAAATCAGTCTGCTTCACATCACCCAGTCCCCCTCCCAGACACGTTAAATCAGTCTGCTTCACATCACCCAGTCCCCCTCCCAGACACGTTAAATCAGTCTGCTCCACATCACCCAGTCCCCCTCCCAGACACGTTAAATCAGTCTGCTCCACATCACCCAGTCCCCCTCCCAGACACGTTAAATCAGTCTGCTTCACATCACCCAGTCCTCCTCCCAGACACGTTAAATGATGTTTGATTGAAGGTAAGGGGGCTTGGGTGGGTTTTGAGTTTGAATGTGAGACGGCAGAGTTGCCTCCTCCCCAGGTCAATGGAAGACGACCATTGTTTATATCTCACCTTCTTGCCGTTGCGCCTGTTGATGACTGGAACTCTCTCGTCTCCCGTCAGAGTGTTGACATCGAGTTTGTGGGGATTCCTGCACCGGTGCCTCTTCTGTTTTGGCCTGTCCTCGATGAACTGAAAAGCAATCGCTGCTTTTAATCACCCGTCTGCACTGCCACACCCCTCCTCCCCACCTCGCCCATCTCACCTCCATGTGCCCTGGATACTAGCTGGCGAATCCTCCCCAGACTGGGCAAGACTGCCTCTGCGCCCCCCCCCCCCCCCCTCCCCCATTGCCCCTCCCGGCTAATAACCCCTTCCTTCCACCAGCCCACCCCCTGATACCCACTGCCCGACTGCACTCTGGCTGCGCTCAGCACCAGCTGCCAGTTGAGGGTGAGCCCAGCACAGGCCAGGGATGAAGCCTGGACTTTTCCTGATCTTCCACAGACACACTTGTGCTGGTATCTGTGCGTGAGACCCGGCCTTGGCCAGGCGCTCTGGTGTCCAGCTCACCGCCAAGCAGCTGGGGTCCACGCTGAAGTCCGGATGCTCCTTCAGCCACGCGTCGAGCTCCCTCCTCCGCGGAGCCTCCTCTCCCGCCAGCACTGTGCCGTCCACCTTGCTCACGACAGGGATCCGGGTCTCCATGTCTGCTTCTGTCCGTCGTGGCTGTGATTCCTCCAAGCTTTTCTCGGTCTCCACGTTGGCCTGGGTCATGGAAAGAGACATTCGGAGTTACAGCAAGCTGAAGCTGACGTTATTACAGGCCGACAGCAGCAAGTGTGACGGCAGGAGGGGCAAAACAGGGAGGAGCAGGGTGGGGGGGGGGGGGGGGGGGGGAGGTTGGTGTAAATGGGGGAGAGCGCGGGGGGGGGTGTAAATGGGGGAGAGCACGGGGGAGGGGAGTGGACATGGTGGAGAACGCGGAGGAAGGGTGTGTCAGTGTGCCTCAGTGCTCGAATCCTCCATCGTGCTCTCCTTAATCATAGCTGTGATATCATCTCTGACCTGTAATGCAACTCCTCCACCCCTTTTACCTCCCTCTCTATCCCTCCTGAAGCATCTATACCCTGGGATATTTAGTTGCCAGTCTTGCCCTTCCCTCAACCAAGTCTCCGTAATACCAATAACATCATATTCCCAGGTAACAATTCAAGCCCTAAGTTCATCTGCCTTACCTGCTACACTTCTCGCATTGAAACAAATGCAGCTCAGACCATGTGTCCCTTTGCGTTCATCATCTCTTCCCTGTCTACTCTTCCCCTTAGTCACATTGAATTTATTATCTAGTACCTTACTGGTAGTTAGTTGCTGCCTCTTTACTGACCTCTAACTTCCTAATCTGGTTCCCATCCCCCTGCCACATTAGTTTAAAACCTCCCCAACAGTGTTAGCAAAAGCACCCCCGAGGACATTGGTTCCAGTCCTGCCCAGGTAGAGACCATCCAATTTGTAATGGTCCCACCGCCCCCAGAACCGGTTCCAATGTCCCAAAAATCTGAACCCCTCCCTCCTGCACCATCTCTCAAGCCACTCTCAAGTTATGGATAGCTTAGGAATAAAACAATTTAAATCAACTGCGTACCATCCAGAATTGCAGGTTGCGTTTTCAAGGTGGCATCAGACATTAAAGACAATGTTGAGGGCGTATTGTCAAGATTATCCAGAGGATTGGGATAAAGGAATTCCATTCGTACTGCTTGCAATTAGGGATGCACCTAATGAATCAACCAAATTCAGTCCTTTTGAACTAGTTTTTGGTCTTGAGGTAAGAGGACCACTTAAATTGATTCAGGAAAAATTGGTGGGTGAGAAATCAGAAATTACATTATTGGATTGAGTGTCAAATTTTAAGGGAACGATTAAATAGAGCCGGTGAATTGGCTAGACAACATTTGAAAGTTGCACAAAATGTGATGAAATGGGTAGCGGACAAGAAATCCAAAGTTTGTAGTTTTGCCAGTGGGGATAAAGTTTTAGTGTTGTTACCAGTGGTAGGTGAGCCTTTAAAAGCTAGGTTTTGTGGACCGTATCAGATTGAAAGGAAATTAAGTGAGGTGAATTATGTGGTAAAAACACCAGATAGAAGGAAGACTCGCCAAGTGTGTCAGGTGAATATGCTTAAAATGTACTTTGAAAGGGAAGGAGAGAAAAAGGAGGTTTTAATGATTCTAACTCAAAGTGACGAACCAAATCCAGATGACTGTGAATTTGACATACCTCAAATTAAATTGGAAAATGAGGGTGTTTTTAAAAATTGGGATAAATTGTTGAGTTACCTTCCAGAGGAAAAACGAACTGACCTGAAAGAGTTATTGATATCACATGGGGATGTTTGTGGAGATAAATTGGGAAGTACTAAAATGGCTATACATGATGTAGATGTGGGAAATGCTGTTCCAATCAAACAACATCCATACAGACTTAACCCTTTAAAATTGGCACAGGTTAACAAAGAGATTGAGGGTCTGCTTAAAAATGGCACAATTGAAGTGGGTTGCAGCCAATGGAGCTCACCCATAGTGATGGTAGCTAAACCAGACGGTACCCAACGGTTGTGTGTGGACTATAGGAAGGTTAACGCAGTTACAAGAACGGACTCTTATCCTGTCCCACATTTGGAGGATTGCATTGAGAAAGTGGGACAATCAGCTTTTATTTCCAAACTGGATTTACTTAAAGGTTACTGGCAGGTACCTTGATCCGAAAGGGCGAAGGAGATTTCAGCTTTTGTGACTCCAGATGGTATATACCAATTCAAAGTTATGCCACTTGGCATGAAAAACGCCCCAGCCACATTTCAACGGTTAACTAACAAAGTCATTTCAGGATTACCCAATTATAGAACATAGAAAAATACAGCACAGAACAGGCCCTTCGGCCCACGATGTTGTGCCGAACTTTTGCCCTAGATTAAGAACAAATTAAACTACACCCCATCATTCTACCGTAATCCATGTACCTATCCAATAACCGCTTGAAGGTCCCTAATGTTTCCGACTCAACTACTTCCACAGGCAGTGCATTCCATGCCCCCACTACTCTCTGGGTAAAGAACCTACCTCTGACATCCCCCCTATATCTTCCACCATTCACCTTAAATTTATGTCCCCTTGTAATGGTTTGTTCCACCCGGGGAAAAAGTCTCTGACTGTCTACTCTATCTATTCCCCTGATCATCTTATAAACCTCTATCAAGTCGCCCCTCATCCTTCTCCGTTCTAATGAGAAAAGGCCTAGCACCCTCAACCTTCCCTCGTAAGACCTACTCACCATTCCAGGCAACATCCTGGTAAATCTCCTTTGCACCTTTTCCAAAGCTTCCACATCCTTCCTAAAATGAGGCGACACAGTACTCCAAATGTGGCCATGCCAAGGTTTTGTACAGCTGCATCATCACCTCACGGCTCTTAAATTCAATCCCTCTGCTAATGAACGCGAGCACACCATAGGCCTTCTTCACAGCTCAATCCACTTGAGTGGCAACTTTCAAAGATGTATGAACATAGACCCCAAGATCTCTCTGCTCCTCCACATTGCCAAGAACACTACCGTTAACCCTGTATTCCGCATTCATATTTGTCCTTCCAAAATGGACAACCTCACACTTTTCAGGGTTAAACTCCATCTGCCACTTCTCAGCCCAGCTCTGCATCCTATCTATGTCTCTTTGCAGCCGACAACAGCCCTCCTCACGATCCACAACTCCACCAATCTTCGTATCGTCTGCAAATTTCCTGACCCACCCTTCAACTCCCTCATCCAAGTCATTAATGAAAATCACAAACAGCAGAGGACCCAGAACTGATCCCTGTGGTACGCCACTGGTAACTGGGCTCCAGGCTGAATATTTGCCATCCACCACCACTCTCTGACTTCTATCGGTTAGCCAGTTCGTTATCCAACAGGCCAAATTTCCCACTATCCCATGCCTCCTTACTTTCAGCATAAGCCTACCATGGAGAACCTTATCAAATGCCTTACTAAAATCCATGTACACTACATCCACTGCTTTACCTTCATCCACATGCTTGGTCACCTCCTCAAAGAATTCAATAAGACTTGTAAGGCAAGACCTACCCCTCACAAATCCGTGCCGACTATCCCTAATCAAGCAGTGTCTTTCCAGATGCTCAGAAATCCTATCCTTCAGTACCCTTTCCATTACTTTGCCGACCACCGAAGTAAGACTAACTGGCCTGTAATTCCCAGGGTTATCCCTAGTCCCTTTTTTGAACAGGGGCACAACATTCACCACTCTCCAATCCCCTGGTACCACCCCTGTTGACAGTGAGGACGAAAAGATCATTGCCAACAGCTCTGCAATTTCATCTCTTGCTTCCCACAGAATCCTTGGATATATCCCGTCAGGCCCGGGGGACTTGTCTATCCTCAAGTTTTTCAAAATGCCCAACACATCTTCCTTCCTAACAAGTATTTCCTCGAGCTTACCAGTCTGTTTCACACTGTCCTATCCAACAATATGGCCCCTCTCATTTGTAAATACTGAAGAAAAGTACTCGTTCAAGACCTCTCCTATCTCTTCAGACTCAATACACAATCTCCCGCTACTGTCCTTGATCGGACCTACCCTCGCTCTAGTCATTCTCATATTTCTGACGTGTGTAAAAGGCCTTGGGGTTTTCCTTGATCCTACCCGCCAAAGATTGTTCATGCCCTCTCTTAGCTCTCCTAATCCCTTTCTTCAGTTCCCTCCTGGCTACCTTGTATTCCTCCAGCGCCCTGTCTGAACCTTGTTTCCTCAGCCTTACATAAGTCTCCTTCTTCCTCTTAACAAGACATTCAACCTCTCTTGTCAACCATAGTTCCCTCACTCGACCATCTCTTCCCTGCATGACAGGGACATATATATCAAGGACACGTAGTACCTGTTCCTTGAACAGGTTCCACATTTCACTTGTGTCCTTCCCTGACAGCCTATGTTCCCAACTTATGCACTTCAATTCTTGTCTGACAACATCGTATTTACCCTTCCCCCAATTGTAAACCTTGCCCTGTTGCACGCACCTATCCCTCTCCATTACTAAAGTGAAAGTCACAGAATTGTGGTCACTATCTCCAAAATGCTCCCCCATTAACAAATCTATCACTTGCCCTGGTTCATTACCAAGTACCAAATCCAATATGGCCTCCCCTCTGGTCGGACAATCTACATACTGTGTTAGAAAAGCTTCCTGGACACACTGCACCCCATCCAAACTAGTTGATCTAAAGAGTTTCCATTCAATATTTGGGAAGTTGAAGTCACCCATGACTACTACCCTGTGACTTCTGCACCTTTCCCAATCTGTTCCTCCACATCTCTGCTGCTATTGGGGGGCCTATAGAAAGCTCCCAACAAGGTGACTGCTCCTTTCCTATTTCTGACTTCAACCCATACTATCTCAGTAGGCAGATACTCCTCGAACTGCCTTTCTGCAGCTGTTATACTATCTCTAATTAACAATGCCCCCCCCCCCCCCCCCAACCTCTTTTACCACCCTCCCTAATCTTATTGAAACATCTATAACCAGGGACCTCCAACAACCATTTCTGCCCCTCTTCTATCCAAGTTTCCGTGATGGCCACCGCATCGTAGTCCCAAGTACCGATCCATGCCTTAAGTTCACCCACCTTATTCCTGATGCTTCTTGCGTTAAAGTATACACACTTCAACCCATCTCCGTGCCTGCAAGTACTCTCCTTTGTCAGTGTTCCCTTCCCCACTGCCTCACTACACGCTTTGGCGTCCTGAATATCGGCTACCTTAGTTGCTGGACTACAAATCCGGTTCCCATTCCCCTGCCAAATTAGTTTAAACCCTCCCGAAGAGTACTAGAAAACCACCCTCCCAGGATATTGGTGCCCCTCTGGTTCAGATGCAACCCATCCTGCTTGTAAAGCTCCCACCTTCCCCAGAACGCGCTCCAATTATCCAAATACCTGAAGCCCTCCTGCACCATTCCTGCAGCCACGTGTTCAACTGCACTCTCTCCCTATTCCGAGCCTCACTATTACGTGGCACCGGCAACAAACCAGAGATGACAACTCTGTCTGTCCTGGCTTTTAACTTCCAGCCTAACTCCCTAAACTTGTTTATTACCTCCACACCCCTTTTCCTACCTATGTCGTTGGTACCAATGTGCACCACGACTTCTGGCTGCTCACCCTCCCCCTTAAGGATCCTGAAGACACGATCCGAGACATCCCTGGCCCTGGCACCCAGGAGGCAACATACCTTCCGGGAGTCTCTCTCGCGACCACAGAATCTCCCACCTATTCCCCTAACCATTGAATCTCCTACAACTATTGCTTTTCTATTTAAGGGGGCCAGCGTTCAGGTAGGTGGTTTGAAGTG
Source organism: Scyliorhinus torazame (assembly GCF_047496885.1). NCBI lineage: Eukaryota > Metazoa > Chordata > Chondrichthyes > Carcharhiniformes > Scyliorhinidae > Scyliorhinus > Scyliorhinus torazame. Next base: position 4,183,438 of record NC_092711.1, on the reverse strand, counting down.
TGTCTACTTCAATGCCAGGAGTATACGAAACAAGGTAGGGGAACTGGCAGCGTGGGTTGGTACCTGGGACTTCGATGTTGTGGCCATTTCGGAGACATGGATAGAGCAGGGACAGGAATGGATGTTGCAGGTTCCGGGGTTTAGGTGTTTTAGTAAGCTCAGAGAAGGAGGCAAAAGAGGGGGAGGTGTGGCGCTGCTAGTCAAGAGCAGTATTACGGTGGCGGAGAGGATGCTAGATGGGGACTCTTCTTCCGAGGTAGTATTGGCTGAAGTTAGAAACAGGAAAGGAGAGGTCACCCTGTTGGGAGTTTTTTATAGGCCTCCTAATAGTTCTAGGGATGTAGAGGAAAGGATGGCGAAGATGATTCTGGATATGAGCGAAAGTAACAGGGTAGTTATTATGGGAGACTTTAACTTTCCAAATATTGACTGGAAAATATATAGTTCGAGTACAATAGATGGGTCGTTTTTTGTACAGTGTGTGCAGGAGGGTTTCCTGAAACAATATGTTGACAGGCCAACAAGAGGCGAGGCCACGTTGGATTTGGTTTTGGGTAATGAACCAGGCCAGGTGTTGGATTTGGAGGTAGGAGAGCACTTTGGGGACAGTGACCACAATTCGGTGACGTTTACGTTAATGATGGAAAGGGATAAGTATACACCGCAGGGCAAGAGTTATAGATGGGGGAAGGGCAATTATGATGCCATTAGACGTGACTTGGGGGGGATAAGGTGGAGAAGTAGGCTGCAAGTGTTGGGCACACTGGATAAGTGGGGCTTGTTCAAGGATCAGCTACTGCGTGTTCTTGATAAGTATGTACCGGTCAGACAGGGAGGAAGGCGTCGAGCGAGGGAACCGTGGTTTACCAAGGAAGTGGAATCTCTTGTTAAGAGGAAGAAGAAGGCCTATGTGAAGATGAAGTGTGAAGTTTCGGTTGGGGCGATGGATAGTTACAAGGTAGCGAGGAAGGATCTAAAGAGAGAGCTAAGACGAGCAAGGAGGGGACATGAGAAGTATTTGGCAGGAAGGATCAAGGAAAACCCAAAAGCTTTCTATAGGTATGTCAGGATAAGCGAATGACTAGGGAAAGAGTAGGATCAGTCAAGGACAGGGATGGGAAATTGTGTGTGGAGTCTGAAGAGATAGGCGAGATACTAAATGAATATTTTTCATCAGTATTCACTCAGGAAAAAGATAATGTTGTGGAGGAGAATGCTGAGCCCCAGGCTAATAGAATAGATGGCATTGAGGTACGTAGGGAAGAGGTGTTGGCAATTCTGGACAGGCTGAAAATAGATAAGTCCCCGGGACCTGATGGGATTTATCCTAGGATTCTATGGGAGGCCAGGGAAGAGATTGCTGGACCTTTGGCTTTGATTTTTATGTCATCATTGGCTACAGGAATAGTGCCAGAGGACTGGAGGACAGCAAATGTGGTCCCTTTGTTCAAAAAGGGGAGCAGAGACAACCCCGGCAACTATAGACCGGTGAGCCTCACGTCTGTAGTGGGTAAAGTCTTGGAGGGGATTATAAGGGACAAGATTTATAATCATCTAGATAGGAATAATATGATCAGGGATAGTCAGCATGGCTTTGTGAAGGGTAGGTCATGCCTCACAAACCTTATTGAGTTCTTTGAGAAGGTGACTGAACAGGTAGACGAGGGTAGAGCAGTTGATGTGGTGTATATGGATTTCAGCAAAGCGTTTGATAAGGTTCCCCACGGTAGGCTATTGCAAAAAATACGGAGGCTGGGGATTGAGGGTGATTTAGAGATGTGGATCAGAAATTGGCTAGCTGAAAGAAGACGGAGGGTGGTGGTTGATGGGAAATGTTCAGAATGGAGTACAGTCACAAGTGGAGTACCACAAGGATCTGTTCTGGGGCCGTTGCTGTTTGTCATTTTTATCAATGACCTAGAGGAAGGCACAGAAGGGTGGGTGAGTAAATTTGCAGACGATACTAAAGTCGGTGGTGTTGTCGATAGTGTGGAAGGATGTAGCAGGTTACAGAGGGATATAGATAAGCTGCAGAGCTGGGCCGAGAGGTGGCAAATGGAGTTTAATGTAGAGAAGTGTGAGGTGATTCACTTTGGAAGGAATAACAGGAATGCGGAATATTTGGCTAATGGTAAAGTTCTTGAAAGTGTGGATGAGCTGAGGGATCTAGGTGTCCATGTACATAGATCCCTGAAAGTTGCCACCCAGGTTGATAGGGTTGTGAAGAAGGCCTATGGAGTGTTGGCCTTTATTGGTAGAGGGATTGAGTTCCGGAGTCGGGAGGTCATGTTGCAGCTGTACAGAACTCTGGTCCGGCCGCATTTGGAGTATTGCGTACAGTTCTGGTCACCGCATTATAGGAAGGACGTGGAGGCTTTGGAGCGGGTGCAGAGGAGATTTACCAGGATGTTGCCTGGTATGGAGGGAAAATCTTATGAGGAAAGGCTGATGGACTTGAGGTTGTTTTCGTTGGAGAGAAGAAGGTTAAGAGGAGACTTAATAGAGGCATACAAAATGATCAGGGGGTTGGATAGGGTGGACAGTGAGAGCCTTCTCCCGCGGATGGAAATGGCTGGCACGAGGGGACATAACTTTAAACTGAGGGGTAATAGATATAGGACAGAGGTCAGAGGTAGGTTCTTTACGCAAAGAGTAGTGAGGCCGTGGAATGCCCTACCTGCTACAGTAGTGAACTCGCCAACATTGAGGGCATTTAAAAGTTTATTGGATAAACATATGGATGATAATGGCATAGTGTAGGTTAGATGGCTTTTGTTTCGGTGCAACATCGTGGGCCGAAGGGCCTGTACTGCGCTGTATTGTTCTATGTTCTATGTTCTATTCTCCCCCCTTCCCTTCTGAGCCCCAGAGCCAGACTCAGTGCCAGAGACTTGGCCGCTAGGGCCTTCCCCCGGTAGGTCATCCCCCCCAACAGCATCCAAAACGGTATACTTGTTTTGAAGGGGAACGGCCACGAGGGATCCCTGCACTTTCTGCCTGTTTGTTTTTTTCCCCCCCGACTGTAACCCAGCTATTCTTGTCCTGTACCTTGGGTGTGGTTACCTCCTCGTAACTCTTCTCCATCACCCCCTCTGCCTCCCGGATGATCCGAAGTTCATCCAGCTTCAGCTCCAGTTCCCTAACACGGTCTTTGAGGAGCTGGAGTTGGGTGCACTTCCCGCAGGTATAGTCAGTGGGGACACCGGTGGTATCCCTCACCACCCACATCCTACAGGAGGAGCATGTAACTGGCCTAGCCTCCATCCCCTCTTACCTGACAGAATATAGCTGTGGACTAACTAGATCTCCGCCCTCCGACCCTGCTCCCAGTCAGCTACACTTTCTGTAAACTCCTGGCTCTCTTCGCACTCTTTGCGGAAAAGTCGGAAACAAAATGAAAGGAGCGCCTTACTCCCTCCTCACCTAACTCCTTCGGTCACCAAACTCTCACTATAGCACTCAAATGCACCAAATTCAGCACTCCCTCGGTCACCAAACTCTCACTATCGCACTCAAATGCACCAAATTCAGCACTCGGTGCAAACAAAGTCTGCACTGTAGGGGATCACTTTTATTCTGTGAATCTAGCCTCTGAAAACTGGCCTAATCCAATTAACTAATTAACAAGCTCCAGCTGCAAGTGCCTACAAGTAGAAGCCTGTTCAAAGCTGATTGAAAATTCACCTTCTTCTAAACCAAACAGCAACTTTTAAGTTAATTAACTAAATAAAAGAAAGACTAAACTTTAGATAAAAATGAAGCCTTATACTCCCTCGGTCACCAAACTCTCACTATAGCACTCAAATGCACCAAATTCAGCACTCAGTGCATGTACCCTGAGCACTCAGGGTAAATGGGGGAAGAGCGCGGGGTGTAAATGGGGGAGAGCACGGGGGGTCAATGGGGGAGAGCGCGGGGGGGGTCAATGGGGGAGAGCGCGGGGGGGTCAATGGGGGAGAGTGCGGGGGGGTAAATGGGGGAGAGCGCTGGGGGGGTAAATGGGAGAGAGCGCGGGGGGGTAAATGGGGGAGAGCGCGGGGGGGTAAATGGGGGAGAGCGAGGGTGGGGGAAACGGGGAGAGTGCGGGGGGATAAATGGGGGAGAGCACGGGGGGGGTAAATGGGAGAGAGCGCGGGGGGGGGTAAATGGGAGAGAGCGCGGGGGGGGGGTAAATGGGAGAGAGCGCGGGGGGGTAAACGGGGGAGAGCGCGGGGGGGGTAAATGGGGGAGAGCGTGGGTGGGGGGAAATGGGGAGAGCGCAAGGGGTGTAAATGGGGGAGAGCGTGGGGGGTGTAAATGGGGGAGTGCGCAGGGGGGTAAATGGGGGAGAGCGCGGGGGGGTAAATGGGGGAGAGCGCGGGGGGGTAAATGGGGGAGAGCGCGGGGGGGGTAAATGGGGGAGAGCACGGGGGGTAAATGGGGGAGAACGCGGGCGGGTAAATGGGGGAGAGTGCGGGGGGGTAAATGGGGGAGAGCGCGGGGGTGTAAATGCGGGAGAGCGTGGGGGGGGGTAAATGGGGTAGAGCGCGGGGGTGTAAATGTGGGAGAGCGTGGGGGGGGTAAATGGGGGAGAACGCGGGCAGGTAAATGGGGGAGCTCAGGGGGTGTAAATGGGGGAGAGCGTGGGGGGTGTAAATGGGGGAGAGCGCGGGGGGTGTAAATGGGGGAGAGCGCGGGGGTGTAAATGGGGGAGAGCGCGGGGGGGTAAATGGGGGAGAGCGCGGGGGTGTAAATGCGGGAGAGCGCGGGGGGGTATATAGGGTAGAGCGCGGGGGTGTAAATGCGGGAGAGCGCGGGGGGGGTAAATGGGGAGAGCATGGGGGGGTAAATCGGGGAGAGCGCGGGGGGGGGGAAGAGTGCAAATGGGGCAGAGCGCAGCGGGGGGGAAAATGGGGGAGAGCGCGGCGGGGGTGTAAATGGGGAGAGCGCGGGGGGTGTAAATGGGGGAGAGTGCGGAGGGTAAATGGGGGAGAGCGCGGGGGGGGTAAATGGGGGAGAGCGCGGGGGGGTAAATGGGGGAGAACGCGGGGGGTAAATGGGGGAGAGCGCGGGGGGGTAAATGGGGGAGAACGCGGGGGGGTAAATGGGGGAGAACGCGGGGGGTTAAATGGGGGAGAGCGCGGGGGGTAAATGGGGAGAACGCGGGCAGGTAAATGGGGGAGCTCAGGGGGTGTAAATGGGGGAGAGTGCGGGAGGGGTAAATGGGGGAGAGCGCGGAGGTGTAAATGCGGGAGAGCGCGGGGGGGTAAATGGGGTAGAGCGCGGGGGAGTAAATGCGGGAGAGCGCGGGGGGGTAAATGGGGAGAGCATGGGGGGTAAATCGGGGAGAGCGCGGGGGGGGAAGAGTGCAAATGGTGCAGAGCGCGGCGGGGGGGTAAATGGGGGAGAGCGCGGGGGGTAAATGGGGGAGAGCGCGGCGGGGGGGTAAATGGGGGAGAGCGCGGGGGGGTAAATGGGGGAGAGCGCGGCGGGGGTGTAAATGGTTGAAAGCGTGGCGGGGGGCAAATCCGTGGAGCGCGTCGCGGGGGGGTAAATGGGGGAGAACGCGGGGGGTAAATGGGGGAGAGCATGGGGGGTAAATCGGGGAGAGCGCGGGCGGGGTGAGTGCAAATGGGGGAGAGCGCGGGGGGTAAATGGGTAGAGCGCGGCGGGGGGGGAAAAAGGGTGAAAGCGCGGGTGGGGGGAAATGGGGAGAGCGCGGGGCGTAAATGGGGGAGAGCGTGGGGGTGTAAATGGGGGAGAGCGCGGGGGGGTAAATGGGGGAAGAGCGCGGGGGGGGTAAATGGGGGGGAGCGTGGGGTGTAAATGGGGGAGAGCGCGGGGGGGTAAATGGGGGAGAACTCGAGCGGATAAATGGGGGAGCTCAGGGGGTGTAAATGGGGGAGGGTACGGGGGTAAATGGGGCGAGCGCGAGGGGTGTAAATGCGGGAGCGCGCGGGGGGGGTAAATGCGGAGAGCGCGGGGGTGTAAATGCGGGAGAGCGCGGGGGGTAAATGGGGGAGAGCATGAGGGGGTAAATGGGGGAGAGTGCGGGGGGGGGGGGGGGGAGTGTAAATGGGGGAGAGCGCGGCGGGGGGGTAAATGGGGGAGAGCACGGGGGGGGTAAATGGGTGAGAGCGCGGCGGGGGGTAAATGGGTGAGAGCGCGGCGGGGGGGGTAAATGGGTGAGAGCGCCGCGGGGGGTTAAATGGGGGAGAACGCAGGGGGGTAAATGGGGGAGAGCGCGGGGGTGTAAATGGGGGAGAGCACGGGGGGGAAATGGGGGAGAGCGCGGGGGCCAAATGGGGGAGAGCGCGGGGGCTAAATGGGGGAGAGCGCGGGGGCTAAATGGGGGAGAGCGCGCGGGGGCTAAATGGGGGAGAGCGCAGTGGGTAAATGGGGGAGAGCGCGGGGATAAATAGGGGAGAGCGCGGGGGGGTAAATAGGGGAGAGTGCGGGGGGTAAATGGGGGGAGAGCGCGGGGGGGTAAATGGGGGAGAGCGCGGGGGGGTAAATGGGGAGAGCGCGGGGGGTAAATGGGGGAGAACGCGGGGGGGTAAATGGGGGAGAGCGCGGGGGGGCAAATGGGGGAGAGCGCGGGGGGGTAAATGGGGGAAGAGTGCGGGGGGGGTAAATGGGGGAGAGCGCGGGGGTGTAAATGGGGGAGAACGCGGGGTGGTAAATGGGGGAGAGCGCGGGGGGGGGGGGGGGGAGTGTAAATGGGGAGAGCGTGGCGGGGGAGTGTAAATGGGGAAGAGCGCGGAGGGGAAAATGGGTGAGAGCGCGGCGGGGGGTAAATGTTGGAGAGCGCGGGGGGTAAATGGGGGAGCGCGGGGGTAAATGGGTGAGAGCGCGGAGGGTTAAATGGCGGAGAGCGTGGGGGGTAAATGGGGGAGAGCGCAGGGGGTAAATGGGAGAGAGCACGGGGGGGTAAATGGGGGAGGGGGGAGAGCGGGGGGGGGTAAGTGGGGGGGGGAAAGAGTGCCGGGGGTTAAATGGGGGAAAGCGCAGGGGGGTGTAAATGGGGGAGAACCCGGGGGAGGTAAATGGGGGAGAGCGCGGGGGGGGTGTAAATGTGGGAAAGCGCAGGGGAGGGTAAATGGGGGAGAGCATGGGGGGTAAATCGGGGAGAGCGCGGGGGGGAAGAGTGCAAATGGGGCAGAGCGCGGCGGGGGGGTAAATGGGGGAGAGCGCGGGGGGTAAATGGGGGAGAGCGCGGCGGGGGTGTAAATGGTTGAAAGCGTGGCGGGGGGGTAAATCCGTGAGCGCGTCGCGGAGGGGTAAATGGGGGAGAACGCGGGGGGGTAAATGGGGGAGAGCATGGGGGGTAAATCGGGGAGAGCGCGGGCGGGGTGAGTGCAAATGGGGGAGAGCGCGGGGGGGTAAATGGGTAGAGCGCGGCGGGGGGGAAAAAGGGTGAAAGCGCGGGTGGGGGGAAATGGGAAGAGCGCGGGGGCGTAAATGGGGGAGAGCGTGGGGTGTAAATGGGGGAGAGCGCGGGGGGGTAAATGGGGGAAGAACGCGGGGGGGGGTAAATGGGGGAGAGCGTGGGGGGTAAATTGGGGAGAGCGCGGGCGGGGTGAGTGCAAATGGGGGAGAGCGCGGGGGGGGCGTAAATGGGTAGAGCGCGGGTGGGGGGAAATGGGGGAGAGCGCGGGTGGGGGGAAATGGGGAGAGCGTGGGTGGGGGGAAATGGGGGAGAGCGCCGGTGGGCGTAAATGGGGAGAGCGGGGGGGGGTAAATGGGGGAAGAGCGCGGGGGGGAGTAAATGGGGGAGAGCGTGGGGTGTAAATGGGGGAGAGCGCGGGGGGGTAAATGGGGGAGAACGCGGGCGGATAAATGGGGGAGCTCAGGGGGTGTAAATGGGGGAGGGTGCGGGGGGGGTAAATGGGGGCGAGCGCGGGGGGTGTAAATGCGGGAGCGCGCGGGGGGGTAAATGGGGGAGAGCGCGGGGGTGTAAATGCGGGAGAGCGCGGGGGGGGTAAATGGGGGAGAGCATGAGGGGGTAAATCGGAGTGAGCGCTGGGGGGGGGGGGGGGGAGTGTAAATGGGGGAGAGCGCAGCGGGGGGGGAAATGGGGGAGAGCGCGGCGGGGGGGTAAATGGGGGAGAGCGCGGGGGTGTAAATGGGGGAGAGCACGGGGGGTGTAAATGGGGAGAGCGCGGCGGCTAAATGGGGGAGAGCGCGGGGGCTAAATGGGGGAGAGCGCGGGGGCTAAATGGGGGAGAGCGCGGGGGCTAAATGGGGGAGAGCGCGGGGGCTAAATGGGAGAGAGCGCAGTGGGTAAATGGGGGAGAGCGCGGGGGGTAAATGGGGGAGAGTGCGGTGGGGTAAATAGGGGAGAGCGCGGGGGGGTAAATAGGGGAGAGCGCGGGGGTGGTAAATGGGGGAGAGCGCGGGGGTGGTAAATGGGGGACAGCGCCGGGCAGGTAAATGTGGGAGAGCACGGGGGGGGTAAATGGGGGAGAGCGCTGGGGGGGGGTTAATGGGGGAGAGCGCGGGGGGGGTAAATGGGGGAGAGCGCGGGGGGTAAATGGGGGAGAGCGCGGGGGGGGAAATGGGGAGAACGCGGGGGGGGTAAATGGTGGAGCGCGCGGGGGGGTAAATGGGGGAGAGTGCGGGTGGGGGGAAATGGGGAGAGCGCGGGGGTGTAAATGGGGGAGAGCGCGGGGGGGGTAAATGGGGGAGAGCGCAGGGGGGGTAAATGGGGGAGAGCATGGGGGGGTAAATCGGGGAGAGCGCGGGGGGGGAGAGTGCAAATGGGGCAGAGCGCCGCGGGGGGGTAAATGGGGGAAGAGCATGGGGGGGGAAATGGGGGAGAACGCGGGGGGGGGTAAATGGTGGAGCGCGCGGGGGGGTAAATGGGGGAGCGCGGGTGGGGGGAAATGGGGAGAGCGCGGGGGTGTAAATGGGGGAGAGCGGAGGGGGGAAATGGGGGAGAGCGCGGGGGGGGTAAATGGGGGAGAGCGCAGGGGGGGTAAATGGGGGAGAGCGCGGAGGTGTAAATGGGGTAGAGCGCGGGGTGGTAAATGGGGTAGAGCGCGGGGTGGTAAATGGGGTAGAGCGCGGGGGAGTAAATGGGGGAAGAGCACGGGGGTGTAAATGCGGGAGAGCGCGGGGGGGTAAATGGGGGAGAGCATGGGGGGGTAAATCGGGGAGAGCGCGGGGGGGGAAGAGTGCAAATGGGGCAGAGCGCGGGGGGGTAAATGGGGGAGAACGCGGGGGGGTAAATGGGGGAGAGCATGGGGGTTAAATCGGGGAGAGCGCGGGCGGGGTGAGTGCAAATGGGGGAGAGCGCGGGGGGGTAAATGGGTAGAGCGCGGCAGGGAGGAAAAAGGGTGAAAGCGCGGGTGGGGGGAAATGGGGAGAGCGCGGGTGGGGGGAAATGGGGAGAGCGCGGGGGGGGTAAATGGGGGAGAGCGCGGGTGGGGGAAAATGGGGAGAGCGCGGGGGCGTAAATGGGGGTGAGCGGGGGGGTAAATGGGGGAAGAGCGCGCGGGGGTAAATGGGGGAGAGCGCGGGGGCTAAATGGGGGAGAGCGGGGGATAAATGGGGGAAGAGCGCGGGGGGGTAAATGGGGGAGAGCGCGGGGGTGTAAATGGGGCGAGCGCGGGGGGTGTAAATGGGGGCGAGCGCGAGGGGTGTAAATGCGGGAGCGCGCGCGGGGGGAGGGTAAATGGGGGAGAGCGCGGGGGTGTAAATGGGGGAGAGGATGAGGGGGTAAATCGGGGAGAGCGCGGGGGGGGGGAGTGTAAATGGGGGAGAGCGCGGCGGGGGGGTAAATGGGGGAGAGCGCGGGGGGGGTAAATGGGTGAGAGCGCGGCGGGGGGGTAAATGGGTGAGAGCGTGGGGGGGTAAATGGGTGAGAGCGCGGCGGGGGGGTAAATGGGTGAGAGCGTGGCGGGGGGGTAAATGGGTGAGAGCGCCGCGGGGGGTTAAATGGGGGAGAACGCAGGGGGGTAAATGGGGGAGAGCGCGGGGGTGTAAATGGGGGAGAGCGCGGGGGGTGTAAATGGGGGAGAGCGCGGGGGCTAAATGGGGAAGAGCGCGGGGGCTAAATAGGGGAGAGCGCGGGGGGTAAATGGGGGAGAGCGCAGTGGGTAAATGGGGGAGAGCGCGGGGGGTAAATAGGGGAGAGCGCGGAGGGGTAAATAGGGGAGAGTGCGGGGGGTAAATGGGGGAGAGCGCGGGGGGGGTATATGGGGGAGAGCGCGGGGGGGGTAAATGTGGGAGAGCGCAGGTGGGGGGAAATGGGGAGCGCGCGGCGAGGTGTAAATGGGGGAGAGCGCGGAGGGGTAAATGGGGGAGAGTGCGGGGGAGTAAATGTGGGAGAGCACGGGGGGTAAATGGGGGAGAACGCGGGGGGGTAAATGTGGGAGAGCACGGGGGGTAAATGGGAGAGAGCGCAGGGGGGTAAATGGGGGAGAGCGCGGGGGGGTAAATGGGGGAGAACGCGGGGGGGTAAATGGGGGAGAGCGCGGGGGGGTAAATGGGGGAGAGCGCGGGGGGTAAATGGGGGAGAGCGCGGGGGGGTAAATGGGGGAGAGCGGGGGGGGTAAATGGGGGAGAGCGCGGGGGTAAATGGGGAGAGCGCGGGGGCTAAATAGGGGAGAGCGCGGGGGGTAAATGGGGGAGAGCGCAGTGGGTAAATGGGGGAGAGCGCGGGGGGTAAATAGGGGAGAGCGCGGAGGGGTAAATAGGGGAGAGTGCGGGGGGTAAATGGGGGAGAGCGCGGGGGGGGTATATGGGGGAGAGCGCGGGGGGGGTAAATGTGGGAGAGCGCAGGTGGGGGGAAATGGGGAGCGCGCGGCGAGGTGTAAATGGGGGAGAGCGCGGAGGGGTAAATGGGGGAGAGCGCGGGGGGGGAAATGGGGGAGAACGCGGGGGGGGTAAATGGTGGAGCGCGCGGGGGGGTAAATGGGGGAGAGCGCGGGTGGGGGGAAATGGGGAGAGCGCGGGGGTGTAAATGGGGGAGAGCGGAGGGGGTAAATGGGGGAGAGCGCGGGGGGGGTAAATGGGGGAGAGCGCAGGGGGGGTAAATGGGGGAGAGCATGGGGGGGTAAATCGGGGAGAGCGCGGGGGGGAGAGTGCAAATGGGGCAGAGCGCCGCGGGGGGGTAAATGGGGGAAGAGCATGGGGGGGGAAATGGGGGAGAACGCGGGGGGGGTAAATGGTGGAGCGCGCGGGGGGGTAAATGGGGGAGCGCGGGTGGGGGGAAATGGGGAGAGCGCGGGGGTGTAAATGGGGGAGAGCGGAGGGGGGAAATGGGGGAGAGCGCGGGGGGGGGTAAATGGGGGAGAGCGCAGGGGGGGTAAATGGGGGAGAGCATGGGGGGGTAAATCGGGGAGAGCGCGGGGGGGGAGAGTGCAAATGGGGCAGAGCGCCGCGGGGGGGTAAATGGGGGAAGAGCATGGGGGGGTAAATGGGGGAGACCGCGGGGGGGTAAATGGGGGAGAGCGCGGGGGGGGGTAAAAGGGGGAGAGCGCGGGGGGGTAAATGGGGGAGAGCGTGGGGGGGGTAAATGGGGGAGAACGCGGGCGGATAAATGGGGGAGCTCAGGGGGTGTAAATGGGGGAGAGTGCGGGGGAGTAAATGTGGGAGAGCACGGGTGGGGGGAAATGGGGAGAGCGCGGGTGGGGGGAAATGGGGGAGAGCGCCGGTGGGCGTAAATGGGGAGAGCGGGGGGGGTAAATGGGGGAAGAGCGCGGGGGGGAGTAAATGGGGGAGAGCGTGGGGTGTAAATGGGGGAGAGCGCGGGGGGGTAAATGGGGGAGAACGCGGGCGGATAAATGGGGGAGCTCAGGGGGTGTAAATGGGGGAGGGTGCGGGGGGGGTAAATGGGGGCGAGCGCGGGGGGTGTAAATGCGGGAGCGCGCGGGGGGGTAAATGGGGGAGAGCGCGGGGGTGTAAATGCGGGAGAGCGCGGGGGGGGTAAATGGGGGAGAGCATGAGGGGGTAAATCGGAGTGAGCGCTGGGGGGGGGGGGGGGGGGAGTGTAAATGGGGGAGAGCGCAGCGGGGGGGGAAATGGGGGAGAGCGCGGCGGGGGGGTAAATGGGGGAGAGCGCGGGGGTGTAAATGGGGGAGAGCACGGGGGGTGTAAATGGGGAGAGCGCGGCGGCTAAATGGGGGAGAGCGCGGGGGCTAAATGGGGGAGAGCGCGGGGGCTAAATGGGGGAGAGCGCGGGGGCTAAATGGGGGAGAGCGCGGGGGCTAAATGGGAGAGAGCGCAGTGGGTAAATGGGGGAGAGCGCGGGGGGTAAATGGGGGAGAGTGCGGTGGGGTAAATAGGGGAGAGCGCGGGGGGGTAAATAGGGGAGAGCGCGGGGGTGGTAAATGGGGGAGAGCGCGGGGGTGGTAAATGGGGGACAGCGCCGGGCAGGTAAATGTGGGAGAGCACGGGGGGGGTAAATGGGGGAGAGCGCGGGGGGGGGTTAATGGGGGAGAGCGCGGGGGGGGTAAATGGGGGAGAGCGCGGGGGGTAAATGGGGGAGAGCGCGGGGGGGGAAATGGGGGAGAACGCGGGGGGGGTAAATGGTGGAGCGCGCGGGGGGGTAAATGGGGGAGAGTGCGGGTGGGGGGAAATGGGGAGAGCGCGGGGGTGTAAATGGGGGAGAGCGCGGGGGGGGTAAATGGGGGAGAGCGCAGGGGGGGTAAATGGGGGAGAGCATGGGGGGGGTAAATCGGGGAGAGCGCGGGGGGGAGAGTGCAAATGGGGCAGAGCGCCGCGGGGGGGTAAATGGGGGAAGAGCATGGGGGGGGAAATGGGGGAGAACGCGGGGGGGGTAAATGGTGGAGCGCGCGGGGGGGTAAATGGGGGAGCGCGGGTGGGGGGAAATGGGGAGAGCGCGGGGGTGTAAATGGGGGAGAGCGGAGGGGGGAAATGGGGGAGAGCGCGGGGGGGGTAAATGGGGGAGAGCGCAGGGGGGGTAAATGGGGGAGAGCGCGGAGGTGTAAATGGGGTAGAGCGCGGGGTGGTAAATGGGGTAGAGCGCGGGGTGGTAAATGGGGTAGAGCGCGGGGGAGTAAATGGGGGAAGAGCACGGGGGTGTAAATGCGGGAGAGCGCGGGGGGGTAAATGGGGGAGAGCATGGGGGGGTAAATCGGGGAGAGCGCGGGGGGGGAAGAGTGCAAATGGGGCAGAGCGCGGGGGGGTAAATGGGGGAGAACGCGGGGGGGTAAATGGGGGAGAGCATGGGGGTTAAATCGGGGAGAGCGCGGGCGGGGTGAGTGCAAATGGGGGAGAGCGCGGGGGGGTAAATGGGTAGAGCGCGGCAGGGAGGAAAAAGGGTGAAAGCGCGGGTGGGGGGAAATGGGGAGAGCGCGGGTGGGGGGAAATGGGGAGAGCGCGGGGGGGGTAAATGGGGGAGAGCGCGGGTGGGGGAAAATGGGGAGAGCGCGGGGGCGTAAATGGGGGTGAGCGGGGGGGTAAATGGGGGAAGAGCGCGCGGGGGTAAATGGGGGAGAGCGCGGGGGCTAAATGGGGGAGAGCGGGGGATAAATGGGGGAAGAGCGCGGGGGGGTAAATGGGGGAGAGCGCGGGGGTGTAAATGGGGCGAGCGCGGGGGGTGTAAATGGGGGCGAGCGCGAGGGGTGTAAATGCGGGAGCGCGCGCGGGGGGAGGGTAAATGGGGGAGAGCGCGGGGGTGTAAATGGGGGAGAGGATGAGGGGGTAAATCGGGGAGAGCGCGGGGGGGGGGAGTGTAAATGGGGGAGAGCGCGGCGGGGGGGTAAATGGGGGAGAGCGCGGGGGGGGTAAATGGGTGAGAGCGCGGCGGGGGGGTAAATGGGTGAGAGCGTGGGGGGGTAAATGGGTGAGAGCGCGGCGGGGGGTAAATGGGTGAGAGCGTGGCGGGGGGGTAAATGGGTGAGAGCGCCGCGGGGGGTTAAATGGGGGAGAACGCAGGGGGGTAAATGGGGGAGAGCGCGGGGGTGTAAATGGGGGAGAGCGCGGGGGGTGTAAATGGGGGAGAGCGCGGGGGCTAAATGGGGAAGAGCGCGGGGGCTAAATAGGGGAGAGCGCGGGGGGTAAATGGGGGAGAGCGCAGTGGGTAAATGGGGGAGAGCGCGGGGGGTAAATAGGGGAGAGCGCGGAGGGGTAAATAGGGGAGAGTGCGGGGGGTAAATGGGGGAGAGCGCGGGGGGGGTATATGGGGGAGAGCGCGGGGGGGGTAAATGTGGGAGAGCGCAGGTGGGGGGAAATGGGGAGCGCGCGGCGAGGTGTAAATGGGGGAGAGCGCGGAGGGGTAAATGGGGGAGAGTGCGGGGGAGTAAATGTGGGAGAGCACGGGGGGTAAATGGGGGAGAACGCGGGGGGGTAAATGTGGGAGAGCACGGGGGGTAAATGGGAGAGAGCGCAGGGGGGTAAATGGGGGAGAGCGCGGGGGGGTAAATGGGGGAGAACGCGGGGGGGTAAATGGGGGAGAGCGCGGGGGGGTAAATGGGGGAGAGCGCGGGGGGTAAATGGGGGAGAGCGCGGGGGGGTAAATGGGGGAGAGCGGGGGGGGTAAATGGGGGAGAGCGCGGGGGTAAATGGGGAGAGCGCGGGGGCTAAATAGGGGAGAGCGCGGGGGGTAAATGGGGGAGAGCGCAGTGGGTAAATGGGGGAGAGCGCGGGGGGTAAATAGGGGAGAGCGCGGAGGGGTAAATAGGGGAGAGTGCGGGGGGTAAATGGGGGAGAGCGCGGGGGGGGTATATGGGGGAGAGCGCGGGGGGGGTAAATGTGGGAGAGCGCAGGTGGGGGGAAATGGGGAGCGCGCGGCGAGGTGTAAATGGGGGAGAGCGCGGAGGGGTAAATGGGGGAGAGCGCGGGGGGGGAAATGGGGGAGAACGCGGGGGGGGTAAATGGTGGAGCGCGCGGGGGGGTAAATGGGGGAGAGCGCGGGTGGGGGGAAATGGGGAGAGCGCGGGGGTGTAAATGGGGGAGAGCGGAGGGGGTAAATGGGGGAGAGCGCGGGGGGGGTAAATGGGGGAGAGCGCAGGGGGGGTAAATGGGGGAGAGCATGGGGGGGTAAATCGGGGAGAGCGCGGGGGGGAGAGTGCAAATGGGGCAGAGCGCCGCGGGGGGGTAAATGGGGGAAGAGCATGGGGGGGGAAATGGGGGAGAACGCGGGGGGGGGTAAATGGTGGAGCGCGCGGGGGGGTAAATGGGGGAGCGCGGGTGGGGGGAAATGGGGAGAGCGCGGGGGTGTAAATGGGGGAGAGCGGAGGGGGGAAATGGGGGAGAGCGCGGGGGGGGGTAAATGGGGGAGAGCGCAGGGGGGGTAAATGGGGGAGAGCATGGGGGGGTAAATCGGGGAGAGCGCGGGGGGGGAGAGTGCAAATGGGGCAGAGCGCCGCGGGGGGGTAAATGGGGGAAGAGCATGGGGGGGTAAATGGGGGAGACCGCGGGGGGGTAAATGGGGGAGAGCGCGGGGGGGGGTAAAAGGGGGAGAGCGCGGGGGGGTAAATGGGGGAGAGCGTGGGGGGGGTAAATGGGGGAGAACGCGGGCGGATAAATGGGGGAGCTCAGGGGGTGTAAATGGGGGAGAGTGCGGGGGAGTAAATGTGGGAGAGCACGGGGGGTAAATGGGGGAGAGCGCAGGGGGGTAAATGGGAGAGAGCGCGGGGGGGTAAATGGGGGAGAACGCGGGGGGGGTAAATGGGGGAGAACGCGGGGGGGGGGTAAATGTGGGAGAGCACGGGGGTAAATGGGGGAGAGCGCAGGGGGGTAAATGGGGGAGAGCGCGGGGGGGTAAATGGGAGAGAGCGCGGGGGGTAAATGGGGGAGAGCGCGGGGGGGGTAAATGGGGGAGAGCGCGGGGGTAAATGGGGAGAGCGCGGGGGGGGAAATGGGGGAGCGCGCGGGGGGGAAATGGGGGAGAGCGCGGCGGAGGGGAAATGGGGGAGAGCGCGGCGGGGGGAAATGGGGGAGAGCGCAGGGGCGAAATGGGGGGAGAGCGCGGGGGGGGGAAATGGGGGAGAGCGCGGGGAGTAAATGGGGGAGAGCGCGGGGGGGGTAAATGGGGGAGAGCGCGGGGGTAAATGGGGGAGAGCGCGGGGGTAAATGGGGGAGAACGCGGGGGGGAAAATGGGGGAGCGCGCGGGGGGAAATCGGCGAGAGCGCGGGGGGGTAAATGGGGGAGAGCGAGGGGGGTGTAAATGGGGGAAGAGCGCGGGGGGGTAAATGGGGGGAGAGCGCGGGGGGTAAATGGGGGAGAGCGCGGGGGGGGTAAATGGGGAGAGCGCGGCGGGTAAATGGGGGCGAACACGCGGTGGGTAAATGGGGGAGAGCGCGGGGGGTGGGGGGGTGTAAATGGGGGAGAGCGCGGTGGGCGGGGGGTAAATGGGGGAGAGCGCGGGGGGTAAATGGGGGAGAGCGCGGGAGGGTGTAAATGGGGGAGAGCACGGGGGGATAAATGGGGGAGAGCGCGGTGGGGTAAATGGGGGAGAGCGCGGGGAGTGTAAATGGGGGAGAGTGCAGGGGGGTAAATGGGGGAGAGCGCAGGGGGTAAATGGTGGAGAGCACGGGGGGCAAATAGGGAAGAGCGCGGGGGGTGTAATTGGGGGTGAGTATGGGGGGGTAAATGAGGGTGCGCGCGTAGGGGTAAATGGGGGAGAGGGCGTGGGTAAATGGGGGAAGAGCGCGGGGGGTAAATGGGGGAGAGCGTGGGGGGTAAATGGGGGAGAGCGCGGGGGGGTACATGGGGGAGAGTGGGGGAGAGCGCGGGGGGGGGTAAATAGGAGAGCGGGGGGGGTGTAAATGGCGGAGAGCGCGGGGGGGTAAATGGGGGAGAGCGCGGGGGGGGTAAATGGGGAGAGCGCGGGGGGTAAATGGGGGAGAACACGCGGTGGGTAAATGGGGGAGAGCGCGGGGGGGTGGGGGGGGTGTAAATGGGGGAGAGCGCGGTGGGTAAATGGGGGAGAGCGCGGGGGGTAAATGGGGGAGAGCGCGGGGGGGTGTAAATGGGGGAGAGCACGGGGGGATAAATGGGGGAGAGCTCGGTGGGGTAAATGGGGGAGAGCGCGGGGAGTGTAAATGGGGGAGAGTGCAGGGGGTTAAATGGGGGAGAGCGCAGGGGGTAAATGGTGGAGAGCACGGGGGGTAAATAGGGAAGAGCGCGGGGGGTGTAATTGGGGGTGAGTATGGGGGGGTAAATGAGGGTGCGCGCGTAGGGGTAAATGGGGGAGAGGGCGTGGGTAAATGGGGGAAGAGCGCGGGGGGGTAAATGGGGGAGAGCGTGGGGGGTAAATGGGGGAGAGCGCGGGGGGTAAATGGGGGAGAGCGCGGGGGGTACATGGGGGAGAGTGGGGGAGAGCGCGGGGGGGGTAAATAGGAGAGCGGGGGGGTGTAAATGGCGGAGAGCGCGGGGGGGGAGCGCATGTGGGGGTAAATCGGGGAGAGCGCGGGGGGGGGTGTAAATGGGGGAGAGCGCGGGGGGGTAAATGGGGGAGAGCACTGGGGGGTACATAGGGGAGAGTGGGGGAGAGCGCGGGGGGGTAAATGGGGGAGAGCGGGGGGGTGTAAATGACGGACACCGCGGGGGGAGGTAAATAGGGGAGAGCGTGTGGGGGTAAATGGGTGAGAGCACGGCGGGGGGGAAATGGGGGAGAGCGCGGGGCGGAAATGGGGGAGAGCGCGGGGGGGAAATGGGGGAGAGCACGGGGAGGTAAATGGGGGGAGAGCGCGGGGGGTGTAAATGGGGGTGAGTACGGGGGGTAAATGGGGGAGCGTGCGGAGGGGTAAATGGACGAGAGCGCGGGGGCAAATGGGGGAAGAGCGCAGTGGGGTAAATGGGTGAGAGCGCGGCGGGGGGGCAAATGGGGGAGAGCGCGGCGGGGGGGAAAATGGGGGAGGGCGCGGGGGGGAAATGGGGGAGAGCGTGGCGGGGGGAAATGAGGGAGAGCGTGGCGGGGGGGAAATGGAGAGAGCGCGGGGGGGAAATGGGGGAGAGCGCGGGGGGGAAATGGGGGAGAGCGCGGGGGTAAATGGGGGAGAGCGCGGGGGGGTAAATAGGGGAGCGCGCGGGGGGTAAATCGGCGAGAGCGCGGGGGGTAAATGGGGGAGAGCGAGGGGGTGTAAATGGGGGAGAGCGCGGGGGGGTAAATGAGGGAGAGCGCGGGGGGGGAAATGGGGGAGAGCGCGGGGGGGGTAAATGGGGGAGAGCGCGGGGGGGTAAATGGGGGAGAGCGCGGGGGGGGTAAATGGGGGAGAGCTCTGGGGGGGGGGGGGAGTGTAAATGGGGGAAGAGCGCGGGGGGGCAAATGGGGGAGAGCACGGGGGGGGGTAAATGGAGGAGAGCGCGGGGGGGAAATCGGCGAGAGCGCGGGGGGGGTAAATGGGGGAGAGCGAGGGGGGTGTAAATGGGGGAAGAGCGCGGGGGGGTAAATGGGGGAGAGCGCGGGGGGGTAAATGGGGGAGAGCGCGGGGGGGGTAAATGGGGAGAGCGCGGGGGGGGTAAATGGGGAGAACACGCGGTGGGTAAATGGGGGAGAGCGAGGGGGGTGGGGGGGTGTAAATGGGGGAGAGCGCGGTGGGCGGGGGGTAAATGGGGGAGAGCGCGGGGGGTAAATGGGGGAGAGCGCGGGGGGGGTGTAAATGGGGGAGAGCGCGGGGGGATAAATGGGGGAGAGCGCGGGGGGGTAAATGGGGGAGAGCGCGGGGGGGTAAATGGGGGAGAGCGCGGGGGGTGTAAATGGGGGAGAGTGCAGGGGGGTAAATGGGGAAGAGCGCGGGGGTAAATGGTGGAGAGCACGGGGGGTAAATAGGGAAGAGCGCGGGGGGTGTAATTGGGGGTGAGTATGGGGGGGTAAATGAGGGTGCGCGCGTAGGGGTAAATGGGGGAGAGGGCGTGGGTAAATGGGGGAAGAGCGCGAGGGGGGGTAAATGGGGGAGAGCGCGGGGGGTAAATGGGGGAGAGCGCGGGGGGTACATGGGGGAGAGTGGGGGAGAGCGCGGGGGGGTAAATGGGGGAGAGCGGGGGGGTGTAAATGACGGAGACCGCGGGGGGGGGGTAAATGGGGGAGAGCGTGTGGGGGTAAATGGGAGAGAGCGCGGGGGGGTAAATGGGGAGAGCGCGGGGGGGGGTAAATGGGGGAGAGCGCGGGGGGGTAAATGGGAGAGCGCGTGGGGGGGGTAAATGGGGGAGAGCACGTGGGGTAAATGGGAGAGCGCGCGGGGGGGTAAATGGGGGAGAGCACGGGGGGTAAATGGGAGAGATCGCGGGGGGTAAATGGGGGAGAGCGCGGGGGGGTAAATGGGAGAGAGCGCGGGGGGGTAAATGGGGGAGAGCGTGGGGTGGGTAAATGGGGGAGAGCGAGGGTGGGGGGAAATGGGGAGAGCGCGGTGGGGGTAAATGGGGGAGAGCACGGGGGGTTAAATGGGGGAGCGCAGGGGGGTGTAAATGGGGGAGAACGCGGGGGGGTAAAAGGGGGAGAGCGCGGGGGGGTGCGTAAATGGGGGAGAGCGCGGGGGGGTAAATGGGGGAGGGCACTGGGGGGTAAATGGGGGAGGGCACTGGGCGGTAAATGGGAGAGAGCTCGGGGGGGTAAATGGGGGAGAGCGCGGGGGGGTAAATGGGAGAGAGCACGGGGGGGTAAATGGGGGAGAGCGTGGGGGGGTAAATGGGGGAGAGCGAGGGTGGGGGGAAATGGGGAGAGCGCGGGGGGATAAATGGGGGAAGAGCACGGGGGGTAAATGGGGGAGACCGCGGGGGGGGGTAAATGGGACAGCGCGCGGGGGGATAAATGGGGGAGAGCGCGGGGGAGTAAATGGGGGAGAGCGCGGGTGGGGGGGAAATGGGGAGAGCGCAGGGGGTGTAAATGGGGGACAGCGCGGGGGGGGTAAATGGGGGAGAGCGCGGGGGGGTAAATGGGGGAGAGCTGGGGGGGGGGGGGAGTGTAAATGGGGGACGAGCGCGGCGTGGGGTAAATGGGGGGAGCGCGGGTAGGGGGAAATGGGGGAGAGCGCGGTGGGGTAAATGGGGGAGAACGCGGGCGGGTAAATGGAGGAGCGCGGGGAGTGTAAATGGGGGAGAGCGCGGGGGGGGTAAATGGGAGAACGCGGGCGGGTAAATGGGGGAGAGCGTGGGGGGGGGGTAAATGGGGGAGACCGCGGGCGGGTAAATGGAGGAGAACGCGGGCGGGTAAATGGGGGAGCTCAGGGAGTGTAAATGGGGGAAGAGTGCGGGGGGGGGTAAATGGGGGAGGGCGCGGGGGGGTGTAAATGCGGGAGAGCGCGGGGGGTAAATGGGGGAGAACGCGCGGTGGGTAAATGGGGGAGAGCGCGGGGGGTGGGGCGGGGGGTGTCAATGGGGGAGAGCGCGGTGGGCGGGGGGTAAATGGGGGAGAGCGCGGGGGGTAAATGGGGGAGAGCGTGGTGGGTAAATGGGGGAGAGCATGGGGGGGTAAATGGGGGAGAGCACGGGGGGGTAAATGGGGGAGAGCACGGGGGGGTAAATGGGGGAGAGCACGGGGGGGGTAAATGGGGGAGAGCGCGGGGGGGGGTAAATGGGGGAGAGTGCGGGGGGGTAAATGGGGGAGAGCGCGGTGGGGTAAATGGGGGAGAGCGCGGGGGGGTAAATGGGGGAGAGCGCGGGGGGGTAAATGGGGGAGAGCGCGGGGGGGGGTAAATGGGGGAGAGCGTGGGGGGTAAATGGGCAGAGCGCGGCGGTAAATGGGGAGAGCGCGGGTGGGTCAATGGGGAGAGCGCGTGGCGGGGGTAAATGGGGGAGAGCGCGGGGGGTAAATGGGGGAAGCGTGGGTGGTCAATGGGGGAGAGCGTGGTGGGTCAATGGGAGAGAGCACGGGGGGTGTAAATGGGGGAGAGCGTGGAGGGTGTCAATGGGGGAGAGCGCGGGGGGTAAATGGGGGAGAGCGCGGGGGGGTAAATGGGGGAGAGCGCGGGGGGGTAAATGGGGGAGAGCGCGGGGGGGTAAATGGGGGAGAGCGCGGGGGTGTAAATGGGTGAGAGCGGGGGGGGGTAAATGGGGGAAGAGCGCGGGGGGGGTAAATGGGGGAGAGCGTGGGGTGTAAATGGGGGAGAGCGCAGGGGAGGTAAATGGGGGAGAATGTGGGCGGATAAATGGGGGGCGGGCGCGGGGGGTAAATGGGGGAGAACGCGGGCGGGTAAATGGGGGAGCTCAGGGGGTATAAATGGGGGAGAGTGCGGGGGGGTAAATGGGGAGAGCGTGGGGGGGGTAAATGGGGGAGAGCGCGGGGGGGTAAATGGGGGAGAGCATGGGGGGTAAATAGGGGAGAGCGCGGGCGGGGTGAGTGCAAATGGGGGAGAGCGCGGGGGGTAAATGGGGAGAGCGCGGGGGGGGAAATGGGGGAGCGCGCGGGGGGGAAATGGGGGAGAGCGCGGCGGAGGGGAAATGGGGGAGAGCGCGGCGGGGGGAAATGGGGGAGAGCGCAGGGGCGAAATGGGGGAGAGCGCAGGGGCGAAATGGGGAGAGCGCGGGGGGGGGAAATGGGGGAGAGCGCGGGGAGTAAATGGGGGAGAGCGCGGGGGGGGGTAAATGGGGGAGAGCGCGGGGGTAAATGGGGGAGAGCGCGGGGGTAAATGGGGGAGAACGCGGGGGGGAAAATGGGGGAGCGCGCGGGGGGGAAATCGGCGAGAGCGCGGGGGGGGTAAATGGGTGAGAGCGAGGGGGGTGTAAATGGGGGAAGAGCGCGGGGGGGTAAATGGGGGGAGAGCGCGGGGGGTAAATGGGGGAGAGCGCGGGGGGGGGTAAATGGGGAGAGCGCGGCGGGTAAATGGGGGAGAACACGGGGGGATAAATGGGGGAGAGCGCGGTGATGTAAATGGGGGAGAGCGCGGGGAGTGTAAATGGGGGAGAGTGCAGGGGGTTAAATGGGGGAGAGCGCAGGGGGTAAATGGTGGAGAGCACGGGGGGCAAATAGGGAAGAGCGCGGGGGGTGTAATTGGGGGTGAGTATGGGGGGGGTAAATGAGGGTGCGCGCGTAGGTGTAAATGGGGGAGAGGGCGTGGGTAAATGGGGGAAGAGTGCGGGGGGGGTAAATGGGGGAGAGCGCGGGGGGTAAATGGGGGAGAGCGCGGGGGGTACATGGGGGAGAGTGGGGGAGAGCGCGGGGGGGGTAAATAGGAGAGCGGGGGGGGTGTAAATGGCGGAGAGCGCGGGGGGGTAAATGGGGGAGAGCGCGGGGGGGGGTAAATGGGGAGAGCGCGGGGGGTAAATGGGGGAGAACACGCGGTGGGTAAATGGGGGAGAGCGCGGGGGGTGGGGGGGTGTAAATGGGGGAGAGCGCGGTGGGCGGGGGGTAAATGGGGGAGAGCGCGGGGGGTAAATGGGGGAGAGCGCGGGGGGGGTGTAAATGGGGGAGAGCGCGGGGGGGTGTAAATGGGGGAGAGCACGGGGGGATAAATGGGGGAGAGCGCGGTGGGGTAAATGGGGGGAGAGCGCGGGGAGTGTAAATGGGGGGAGAGTGCAGGGGGTTAAATGGGGGAGAGCGCAGGGGGTAAATGGTGGAGAGCACGGGGGGTAAATAGGGAAGAGCGCGGGGGGTGTAATTGGGGGTGAGTATGGGGGGGTAAATGAGGGTGCGCGCGTAGGGGTAAATGGGGGAGAGGGCGTGGGTAAATGGGGGAAGAGCGCGGGGGGGTAAATGGGGGAGAGCGTGGGGGGTAAATGGGGGAGAGCGTGGGGGGTAAATGGGGGAGAGCGCGGGGGGTACATGGGGGAGAGTGGGGGAGAGCGCGGGGGGGGTAAATAGGAGAGCGGGGGGGTGTAAATGGCGGAGAGCGCGGGGGGGTAAATGGGGGAGCGCGTGTGGGGGTAAATCGGGGAGAGCGCGGGGGGGGGTGTAAATGGGGGAGAGCGCGGGGGGTAAATGGGGGAGAGCACTGGGGGGTACATAGGGGAGAGTGGGGGAGAGCGCGGGGGGGTAAATGGGGGAGAGCGGGGGGGGGTGTAAATGACGGACATCGCGGGGGGAGGTAAATAGGGGAGAGCGTGTGGGGGTAAATGGGTGAGAGCACGGCGGGGGGGAAATGGGGGAGAGCGCGGGGCGGAAATGGGGGAGAGCGCGGGGGGGAAATGGGGGAGAGCACGGGGAGGTAAATGGGGGAGAGCGCGGGGGGTGTAAATGGGGGTGAGTACGGGGGGTAAATGGGGGAGCGTGCGGAGGGGTAAATGGACGAGAGCGCGGGGGCAAATGGGGGAAGAGCGCAGTGGGGTAAATGGGTGAGAGCGCGGCGGGGGGGCAAATGGGGGAGAGCGCGGCGGGGGGGAAAATGGGGGAGGGCGCGGGGGGGAAATGGGGGAGAGCGTGGCGGGGGGGAAATGAGGGAGAGCGTGGCGGGGGGGAAATGGAGAGAGCGCGGGGGGGAAATGGGGGAGAGCGCGGGGGGTAAATGGGGGAGAGCGCGGGGGGGTAAATGGGGAGAGCGCGGGGGGGTAAATGGGGGAGAGCGCGGGGGTAAATGGGGGAGAGCGCGGGGGGGTAAATAGGGGAGCGCGCGGGGGGTAAATCGGCGAGAGCGCGGGGGGTAAATGGGGGAGAGCGAGGGGGTGTAAATGGGGGAGAGCGCGGGGGGGTAAATGAGGGAGAGCGCGGGGGGGAAATGGGGGAGAGCGCGGGGGGGGTAAATGGGGGAGAGCGCGCGGGGGGGTAAATAGGGGAGAGCGCGGGGGGGGTAAATGGGGGAGAGCTCTGGGGGGGGGGGAGTGTAAATGGGGGAGAGCGCGGGGGGGCAAATGGGGGAGAGCACGGGGGGGGTAAATGGAGGAGAGCGCGGGGGGGAAATCGGCGAGAGCGCGGGGGGGGTAAATGGGGGAGAGCGAGGGGGGTGTAAATGGGGGAAGAGCGCGGGGGGGTAAATGGGGGAGAGCGCGGGGGGTAAATGGGGGAGAGCGCGGGGGGGGTAAATGGGGAGAGCGCGGGGGGTAAATGGGGAGAACACGCGGTGGGTAAATGGGGAGAACACGCGGTGGGTAAATGGGGGAGAGCGCGGGGGGTAAATGGGGGAGAGCGCGGGGGGTACATGGGGGAGAGTGGGGGAGAGCGCGGGGGGGTAAATAGGAGAGCGGGGGGGTGTAAATGGCGGAGAGCGCGGAGGGGTAAATGGGGGAGCGCGTGTGGGGGTAAATCGGGGAGAGCGCTGGGGGGGGGGGGGGGGAGTGTAAATGGGGGAGAGCGCGGGGGGGTAAATGGGGGAGAGCACTGGGGGGTACATAGGGGAGAGTGGGGGAGAGCGCGGGGGGGTAAATGGGGGAGAGCGGGGGGGTGTAAATGACGGAGACCGCGGGGGGGGTAAATGGGGGAGAGCGTGTGGGGGTAAATGGGAGAGAGCGCGGGGGGGTAAATGGGGAGAGCGCGGGGGGGTAAATGGGGGAGAGCGCGGGGGGGTAAATGGGAGAGCGCGTGGGGGGGTAAATGGGGGAGAGCACGTGGGGTAAATGGGAGAGAGCGCGGGGGGGTAAATGGGGGAGAGCACGGGGGGTAAATGGGAGAGATCGCGGGGGGTAAATGGGGGAGAGCGCGGGGGGGGTAAATGGGAGAGAGCGCGGGGGGGTAAATGGGGGAGAGCGTGGGGTGGGTAAATGGGGGAGAGCGAGGGTGGGGGGAAATGGGGAGAGCGCGGTGGGGGTAAATGGGGGAGAACGCGGGGGGGTAAAAGGGGGAGAGCGCGGGGGGGTGCGTAAATGGGGGAGAGCGCGGGGGGGTAAATGGGGGAGGGCACTGGGGGGTAAATGGGCGAGGGCACTGGGCGGTAAATGGGAGAGAGCTCGGGGGGGTAAATGGGGGAGAGCGCGGGGGGGTAAATGGGAGAGAGCACGGGGGGGTAAATGGGGGAGAGCGTGGGGGGGTAAATGGGGGAGAGCGAGGGTGGGGGGAAATGGGGAGAGCGCGGGGGGATAAATGGGGGAAGAGCACGGGGGGTAAATGGGGGAGACCGCAGGGGGGGGGGGGGGGTAAATGGGAGAGCGCGCGGGGGGATAAATGGGGGAAAGCGCGGGGGAGTAAATGGGGGAGAGCGCGGGTGGGGGGAAATGGGGAGAGCGCAGGGGGTGTAAATGGGGGACAGCGCGGGGGGGTAAATGGGGGAGAGCGCGGGGGGGTAAATGGGGGAGAGCTGGGGGGGGGGGGGGGAGTGTAAATGGGGGAGAGCGCGGCGGGGGGTAAATGGGGGAGCGCGGGTAGGGGGAAATGGGGGAGAGCGCGGTGGGCTAAATGGGGGAGAACGCGGGCGGGTAAATGGAGGAGCGCGGGGAGTGTAAATGGGGGAGAGCGCGGGGGGGTAAATGGGAGAACGCGGGCGGGTAAATGGGGGAGAGCGTGGGGGGGGTAAATGGGGGAGACCGCGGGCGGGAAAATGGAGGAGAACGCGGGCGGGTAAATGGGGGAGCTCAGGGAGTGTAAATGGGGGAAGAGTGCGGGGGGGGTAAATGGGGGAGGGCGCGGGGGGTGTAAATGCGGGAGAGCGCGGGGGGTAAATGGGGGAGAACGCGCGGTGGGTAAATGGGGGAGAGCGCGGGGGGTGGGGCGGGGGGTGTCAATGGGGGAGAGCGCGGTGGGCGGGGGGTAAATGGGGGAGAGCGCGGGGGGGTAAATGGGGGAGAGCGTGGTGGGTAAATGGGGGAGAGCATGGGGGGGTAAATGGGGGAGAGCACGGGGGGGTAAATGGGGGAGAGCACGGGGGGGTAAATGGGGGAGAGCGCGGGGGGGGGTAAATGGGGGAGAGTGCGGGGGGGTAAATGGGGGAGAGCGCGGTGGGGTAAATGGGGGAGAGCGCGGGGGGGGTAAATGGGGGAGAGCGCGGGGGGTAAATGGGGGAGAGCGCGGGGGGGGTAAATGGGGGAGAGCGTGGGGGGTAAATGGGGGAGAGCGCGGCGGTAAATGGGGAGAGCGCGGGTGGGTCAATGGGGAGAGCGCGTGGCGGGGGTAAATGGGGGAGAGCGCGGGGGTAAATGGGGGAAGCGTGGGGGGTCAATGGGGGAGAGCGTGGTGGGTCAATGGGAGAGAGCACGGGGGGTGTAAATGGGGGAGAGCGTGGAGGGTGTCAATGGGGGAGAGCGCGGGGGGTAAATGGGGGAGAGCGCGGGGGGGTAAATGGGGGAGAGCGCGGGGGGGTAAATGGGGAGAGCGCGGGGGGGTAAATGGGGGAGAGCGCGGGGGTGTAAATGGGTGAGAGCGGGGGGGGGTAAATGGGGGAGAGCGTGGGGTGTAAATGGGGGAGAGCGCAGGGGGGCTAAATGGGGGAGAGCGCAGGGGGTAAATGGTGGAGAGCACGGGGGGTAAATAGGGAAGAGCGCGGGGGGTGTAATTGGGGGTGAGTATGGGGGGGTAAATGAGGGTGCGCGCGTAGGGGTAAATGGGGGAGAGGGCGTGGGTAAATGGGGGAAGAGCGCGGGGGGGGGTAAATGGGGAGAGCGCGGGGGGTAAATGGGGGAGAGCGCGGGGGGTAATTGGGGGAGAGCGCGGGGGGTAAATGGGGGAGAGCGCGGGGGGTACATGGGGGAGAGTGGGGGAGAGCGCGGGGGGGTAAATAGGAGAGCGGGGGGGTGTAAATGGCGGAGAGCGCGGAGGGGTAAATGGGGGAGCGCGTGTGGGGGTAAATCGGGGAGAGCGCGGGGGGGGGGAGTGTAAATGGGGGAGAGCGCGGGGGGGTAAATGGGGGAGAGCGGGGGGGTGTAAATGACGGAGACCGCGGGGGGGGTAAATGGGGGAGAGCGTGTGGGGGTAAATGGGTGAGAGCACGGCGGGGGGGAAATGGGGGAGAGCGCGGGGCGGAAATGGGGGAGAGCGCGGGGCGGAAATGGGGGAGAGCACGGGGAGGTAAATGGGGGAGAGCTTGGGGGGAGTAAATGGGGGTGAGTACGGGGGGTAAATGGGGGAGCGTGCGGAGGGGTAAATGGACGAGAGCGCGGGGGTAAATGGGGGAAGAGCGCAGTGGGGTAAATGGGTGAGAGCGCGGCGGGGGGGCAAATGGGGGAGAGCGCGGCGGGGGGGGAAAATGGGGGAGGGCGCGGGGGGGAAATGGGGGAGAGCGCGGGGGGGAAATGGGGGAGAGCGTGGCGGGGGGGAAATGAGGGAGAGCGTGGCGGGGGGAAATGGGAACAGCGCGGGGGGAAATGGGGGAGAGCGCGGGGGGTAAATGGGGGAGAGCGCGGGGGGTAAATGGGGGAGAGCGCGGGGGGGGTAAATGGGGGAGAGCGCGGGGGGGTAAATGGGGGAAGAGCGCGGGGGTAAATGGGGGAGAGCGCGGGGGGGTAAATAGGGGAGCGCGCGGGGGGTAAATCGGCGAGAGCGCGGGGGGTAAATGGGGGAGAGCGAGGGGGGTGTAAATGGGGGAGAGCGCGGTGGGGTAAATGAGGGAGAGCGCGGGGGGGAAATGGGGGAGAGCGCGGGGAGGGTAAATGGGGGAGAGCGCGGGGGGTAAATGGGGGAGAGCGTGGGGGGGTAAATGGGGGAGAGCTCTGGGGTGGGGGGGAGTGTAAATGGGGGAGAGCGCGGGGGGGCAAATGGGGGAGAGCACGGGGGGGGGTAAATGGAGAGCGCGGGGGGTGTAAATGGGGAGAGCGCAGGGGGGTAAATGGGGGAGAGTGCAGGGGGTAAATGGGGGAGAGCACGGGGGGGGTAAATGGGGAAGAGCGCGGGGGGTGCAATTGGGGGTGAGTATGGGGGGGTAAATGCGGGAGCGCGCGGAGGGGTAAATGGGGGAGAGGGCGGGGGTAAATGGGGGAAGAGCGCGGGGGGGTAAATGGGGGAGAGCGCGGGGGGGTAAATGGGGGAGAGCGCGGGGGGGTAAATGGGGGAGTGGGGGGGTGTAAATGGGGGAGTGAGCGGGGGGGTGTAAATGGTGGAGAGCGCGGGGGGGGGGTAAATGGGGGAGCGCGTGTGGGGGTGAATCGGGGAGAGCGCGGGGGGGGGGTGTAAATGAGGGAGAGCGCGGGGGGGTAAATGGGGGAGAGCGCGGGGAGGTAAATGGGGGAGAGCGGGGGGGGTGTAAATGGGGGAGAGAGCGGGGGTGTAAATGGGGGAGAGCACGGGGGGGTACATGGGGGAGAGTGGGGGAGAGCGCAGGGGGGTAAATGGGGGAGAGCGGGGGGGGTAAATGGGTGAGAGCACGGCGGGGGGGGAAATGGGGGAGAGCGCGGGCCGGAAATGGGGGCGAGCGCGGGGGGGAAATGGGGGAGAGTGCGGGGGGGAAATGGGGGAGCGCGCGGGGGGGAAATGGGGGAGAGCGCGGGGGGGTAAATGGGGGAGAGCACGGGGAGGTAAATGGGGGAGCGTGCGGAGGGGTAAATGGGCGAGAGCACGGGGGTAAATGGGGGAAGAGCGCAGGTGGGTAAATGGGGGAGAGCGCGGGGGGTTAAATGGGGGAGAGTGGTGGGGAGTAAATGGGGGAAGAGCGCGGGGGTGTAAATGGAGGAGCGCGCGGGGGTGTAAATGGGGGAAGAGCGCGGCGCGGGGGGGAAATGGGGGAGAGCGCGGGGGGGAAATGGGGGAGAGCCCGGGGGGGAAATGGGGGAGAGCGCGGGGGGGAAATGGGGGAGAGCGCGGGGGGGAAATGGGGGAGAGCGCGGGGGGGAAATGGGGGAGAGCGCGGGGGGGAAATGGGGGAGAGCGCGGGGGGGAAATGGGGGAGAGCGCGGGGGGGAAATGGGGGAGAGCGCGGGGGGGAAATGGGGGAGAGCGCGGGGGGAGGAAATGGGGGAGAGCGCGGGGGGGAAATGGGGGAGAGCGCTGGGGGGGAAATGGGGGAGAGCGCGGGGGGGGTAAATGGGGGAGAGCGCGGGGGGGGTAAATGGGGGAGAGCACGGGGGGGTAAATGGGGGAGAGCGCGGGGGGGGGAAATGGGGGAGAGCACGGGGGGTAAATGGGGGAGAGCGCGGGGGGTAAATGGGGAGAGCGCTGGGGGGTAAATGGGGGAGCGCGCGGGGGGGTAAATCGGCGAGAGCTCGGGGGGTAAATGGGGGAAGAGCGAGGGGGGTGTAAATGGGGGAGAGCGCGGGGGGGTAAATGGGGGAGAGCGCGGGGGGTAAATGGGGGAGAGCGCGGGGGGGGTAAATGGGGGAGAGCGCGGGGGGGTAAATGGGGGAGAACGCGGGGGGGTAAATGGGGAGAGCGCGGGGGGGTAAATGGGGAGAGCGCGGGGGGGTAAATGGGGGAGAGCGCGGGGGAGTAAATGGGGGAGAGCGCGGGGGGTAAATGGGGGAGAGCGCGGGAGGGGTAAATGGGGGAGAGCGCGGGGGGGTAAATGGGGGAGAGCGCGGGAGGGGTAAATGGGGGAGTGCGCGGCGGGCGGGGGGTAAATGGGGGAGAGCACGGGGGGGTCAATGGGGGAGAGCGCGGGGGGGTAAATGGGGGAGAGCGCGGGGGGGGGTAAATGGGGGAGAGCGCGGGAGGGGTAAATGGGGGAGTGCGCGGCGGGCGGGGGGCAAATGGGGGAGAGCACGGGGGGGTCAATGGGGGAGAGCGCGGGGGGGGTCAATGGGGGAGAGTGCGGGGGGTCAATGGGGGAGAGCGCGGGGGGGTCAATGGGGGAGAGCGCGGGGGGGTCAATGGGGGAGAGCGCGGGGGGGTCAATGGGGGAGAGCGCGGGGGGGTCAATGGGGGAGAGCGCGGGGGGGTAAATGGGGAAGAGCGCGGGGGGGTAAATGGGGAAGAGCGCGGGGGGGTAAATGGGGGAGAGCGCGGGGGGGTCAATGGGGGAGAGCGCGGGGGGGGTAAATGGGGGAGAGCGCGGGGGGGTCAATGGGGGAGAGCGCGGGGGGGTAAATGGGGGAGAGCGCGGGGGGGTAAATGGGGGAGAGCGCGGGGGGGTAAATGGGGGAGAGCGCGGGGGTGTAAATGGGGGAGAGCGAGGGGGGGAAAATGGGGGAGAACGAGGGGGGGTAAATGGGGGAGAGCGCGGGGGGTCAATGAGGGAGAGCGCGGGGGGTAAATGGGGGAGAGCACGGGGGGTCAATGGGGGAGAGCGCGGGGGGTCAATGGGGGAGAGCGCGGGGGGTCAATGGGGGAGAGCGCGGGGGGGTAAATGGGGGAGAGCGCGGGGGGGTAAATGGGGGAGAGCGCGGGGGGGTAAATGGGGGAGAGCGCGGGGGGTCAATGGGGGAGAGCGCGGGGGGTCAATGGGGGAGAGCGCGGGGGGGTAAATGGGGCAGAGCGCGGGTGGTCAATTGGGGAGAGCGCGGGGGGTAAATGGGGGAGAGCGCGGGGTGGGTAAATGGGGGAGAGCGCGGGGGGGTAAATGGGGGAGAGCGTGTGGGTTAAATGGGGAGAGCGCGGCGGGGGGTAAATGGGGGAGAGCGCGGGGGGGTAAATGGGGGAGAGCGCGGGGGGGTAAATGGGGAGAGCGCGGGGGGGGTAAATGGGGAGAGCGCGGGGGTTAAATGGGGGAGAGCGCGGGGGGGTAAATGGGGGAGAGCGCGGGGGTTAAATGGGGGAGAGCGCGGCGGGGGGGTAAATGGCTGAGAGCGTGGCGGGGGGGTAAATGAGGGAGAACGCGGCGGGGGGGTAAATGGGGGAGCGCACGGGGGGCTAAATGGGGAGAGCGCGGGGGGTAAATGGGGGAGAGCGCGGGGGGGGTAAATGGGGGAGAGCGTGGTGCGTAAATGGGGGAGAGCATGGGGGGGTAAATGGGGGAGAGCACGGGGGGGGTAAATGGGGGAGAGCGCGGGGGGAGTAAATGGGGGAGAGCGCGGGGGGTAAATGGGGGAGAGCGCGGGGGGGTAAATGGGGGAGAGCGCGGGGGGGGTAAATGGGGGAGAGCGCGGGGGGAGTAAATGGGGGAGAGCGCGGGGGGTAAATGGGGGAGAGCGCGGGGGGGTAAATGGGGGAGAGCGCGGGGGGGTAAATGGGGGAGAGCGCGGGGGGGTAAATGGGGGAGAGCGCGGGGGGTAAATGGGGGAGAGCGCAGCGGTAAATGGGGAGAGCGCGGGTGGGTAAATGGGGGAGAGCGCGGGGGGTAAATGGGGGAGACTGGGGGGGTATAAATGGGGGAGAGAGCGGGGGTGTAAATGGGGAGAGCGCGGGGGGGTACATGGGGGAGAGTGGGGGAGAGCGCGGAGGGTTAAATGGGGGAGAGCGGGGGGTGTAAATGGCGGAGAGCGCAGGGGGGTAAATGGGGGAGAGCGTGTGGGGGTAAATGGGTGAGAGCGCGGCGGAGGGGGAAATGGGGGAGAGCGTGGCGGGGGGGAAATGGGGGAGTGCGTGGCGGGGGGGAAAATGGGGGAGAGCGCGGGGGGGAAATGGGGGAGAGCGCGGGGGGGAAATGGGGGAGAGCGCTGGGGGGAAATGGGGGAGAGCGCGGGGGGGAAATGGGGGAGCGCGCGGGGGGGAAATGGGGGAGCGCGCGGGGGGGAAATGGGGGACAGCGCGGCGGGGGGGAAATGGGGGAGAGCGCGGCGGGGGGGAAATGGGGGAGAGCGCGACGGGGGGGAAATGGGGGAGAGTGCGGGGGGGAAATGGGGGAGAGCGCGGGGGGTAAATGGGGGAGAGCGCGGGGGGGTGAATGGGGGAGAGCGCGGGGGTAAATGGGGAGAGAGCGGGGGGGTAAATGGGGGAGGGCGCGGGGGGTAAATCGGCGAGAGCGCGGGGGTAAATGGGGGAGAGCGAGGGGGGTGTAAATGGGGGAGAGCGCGGGGGGGTAAATGAGGGAGAGCGCGGGGGGGTAAATGAGGGAGAGCGCGGGGGGGTAAATGAGGGAGAGCGCGGGGGGGGTAAATGGGGGAGAGCGCGGGGGGTGAATGGGGAGAGCGCGGGGGTGTAAATGGGGGAGAACGCGCGTTGGGTAAATGGGGGAGAGCGCGGCGGGGGGGAAATGGGGGAGAGCGCGGGGGGGAAATGGGGGAGAGCGCGGGGGGGAAATGGGGGAGACCACGGGGGGGAAATGGGGGAGTGCGCGGGGGGTAAATGGGGGAGAGCGCGGGGGGGTAAATGGGGGAGAGCGCGGGGGTAAATGGGGAGAGAGCGGGGGGGTAAATGGGGGAGAGCGTGGGGGGGTAAATGGGGGAGAGCGCGGGGGGGTAAATGGGTGAGAGCGCGGGGGGGAAATGGGGGAGAGCGCGGGGGGGAAATGGGGGAGAGCGCGGGGGGGAAATGGGGGAGAGCGCGGGGGGGTAAATGGGGGAGAGCGCGGGGGGTCAATGGGGGAGAGCGCGGGGGGTCAATGGGGGAGAGAGCGGGGGGGTAAATGGGGGAGAGCGCGGGGGGTCAATGGGGGAGAGCGCGGGGGGTCAATGGGGGAGAGCGCGGGGGGGTAAATGGGGGAGAGCGCGGGGGGTAAATGGGGGAGAGCGCGGGGGGGTAAATGGGGAGAGCGCGGGGGGAGTAAATGGGGAGAGCGCGGGGGTTAAATGGGGGAGAGCGCGGGGGGGTAAATGGGGGAGAGCGCAGGGGGTTAAATGGGGGAGAGCGCGGGGGGGGGTAAATGGCTGAGAGCGTGGCGGGGGGGTAAATGAGGGAGAACGCGGCGGGGGGGGGTAAATGGCTGAGAGAGCGGCGGGGTAAATGGGGGAGCGCGCGGGGGGGTAAATGGGGGAGAGCACGGGGGGGGTAAATGGGGGAGAGCGCGGGGGGAGTAAATGGGGGAGAGCGCGGGGGGTAAATGGGGGAGAGCGCGGGGGGGTAAATGGGGGGAGAGCGCGGGGGGGTAAATGGGGGAGAGGCGGGGGGGTAAATGGGGGAGAGCGCGGGGGGTAAATGGGGGAGAGCGCAGCGGTAAATGGGGAGAGCGCGGGTGGGTAAATGGGGGAGAGCGCGTCAGGGGGTAAATGGGGGAGAGCGCGGGGGGTAAATGGGGGAGAGTGGGGGGTATAAATGGGGGAGAGAGCGGGGGTGTAAATGGGGAGAGCGCGGGGGGTACATGGGGGAGAGTGGGGGAGAGCGCGGAGGGGTAAATGGGGGAGAGCGGGGGGTGTAAATGGCGGAGAGCGCAGGGGGGTAAATGGGGGAGAGCGTGTGGGGGTAAATGGGTGAGAGCGCGGCGGAGGGGGAAATGGGGGAGAGCGTGGCGGGGGGGAAAATGGGGGAGAGCGCGGGGGGAAATGGGGGAGAGCGCGGGGGGGAAATGGGGGAGAGCGCAGGGGGGGAAATGGGGCAGCGCGCGGGGGGGAAATGGGGGACAGCGCGGCGGGGGGGAAATGGGGGAGAGCGCGGCGGGGGGGAAATGGGGGAGAGCGCGGCGGGGGGGGAAATGGGGGGAGAGCGCGGCGGGGGGGGAAATGGGGGGAGAGCGCGGGGGGGTAAATGGGGCAGAGCGCGGGTGGTCAATTGGGGAGAGCGCGGGGGGTAAATGGGGGAGAGCGCGGGGAGGTAAATGGGGGAGAGCGCGGGGGGGTAAATGGGGGAGAGCGCGGGGGGGTAAATGGGGAGAGCGCGGGGGGGTAAATGGGGGAGAGCGCGGGGGGTAAATGGGGGAGAGCGCAGCGGTAAATGGGGAGAGCGCGGGTGGGTAAATGGGGGAGAGCGCGTCGGGGGGGTAAATGGGGGAGAGCGCGGGGGGTAAATGGGGGAGAGTGGGGGGTATAAATGGGGGAGAGAGCGGGGGTGTAAATGGGGAGAGCGCGGGGGGGTACATGGGGGAGAGTGGGGGAGAGCGCGGAGGGGTAAATGGGGGAGAGCGGGGGGTGTAAATGGCGGAGAGCGCAGGGGGGTAAATGGGGGAGAGCGTGTGGGGGTAAATGGGTGAGAGCGCGGCGGAGGGGGAAATGGGGGAGAGCGTGGCGGGGGGGAAAATGGGGGAGAGCGCGGGGGGGAAATGGGGGAGAGCGCGGGGGGGAAATGGGGGAGAGCGCAGGGGGGGAAATGGGGCAGCGCGCGGGGGGGAAATGGGGGACAGCGCGGCGGGGGGGAAATGGGGGAGAGCGCGGCGGGGGGAAATGGGGGAGAGCGCGGCGGGGGGGGAAATGGGGGAGAGCGCGGGGGGGTAAATGGGGCAGAGCGCGGGTGGTCAATTGGGGAGAGCGCGGGGGGTAAATGGGGGAGAGCGCGGGGGGGGTAAATGGGGGAGAGCGCGGGGGGGTAAATGGGGGAGAGCGTGGGGGTTAAATGGGGGAGAGCGCGGCGGGGGGGTAAATGGGGGAGAGCGCGGGGGGGTAAATGGGGGAGAGCGCGGGGGGGTAAATGGGGAGAGCGCGGGGGGGGTAAATGGGGAGAGCGCGGGGGTTAAATGGGGGAGAGCGCGGGGGGGTAAATGGGGAGAGCGCGGGGGGGGTAAATGGGGGAGAGCGCGGGGGTTAAATGGGGGAGAGCGCGGGGGGGTAAATGGGGGAGAGCGCGGCGGGGGGGTAAATGGGGGAGCGCACGGGGGGCTAAATGGGGAGAGCGCGAGGGTAAATGGGGAGAGAGCGCGGGGGGGGTAAATGGGGGAGAGCGTGGTGGGTAAATGGGGGAGAGCGTGGTGGGTAAATGGGGGAGAGCATGGGGGGGTAAATGGGGGAGAGCACGGGGGGGTAAATGGGGGAGAGCGCGGGGGGAGTAAATGGGGGAGAGCGCGGGGGGTAAATGGGGGAGAGCGCGGGGGGGTAAATGGGGGAGAGCGCGGGGGGAGTAAATGGGGGAGAGCGCGGGGGGTAAATGGGGGAGAGCGCGGGGGGGTAAATGGGGGAGAGCGCGGGGGGGTAAATGGGGGAGAGCGCGGGGGGGTAAATGGGGGAGAGCGCGGGGGGTAAATGGGGGAGCGCGCAGCGGTAAATGGGGAGAGCACGGGTGGGTAAATGGGGGAGAGCGCGGGGGGTAAATGGGGGAGACTGGGGGGGTATAAATGGGGGAGAGAGCGGGGGTGTAAATGGGGAGAGCGCGGGGGGGGTACATGGGGGAGAGTGGGGGAGAGCGCGGAGGGTTAAATGGGGGAGAGCGGGGGGTGTAAATGGCGGAGAGCGCAGGGGGGTAAATGGGGGAGAGCGTGTGGGGGTAAATGGGGGAGAGCGTGTGGGGGTAAATGGGTGAGAGCGCGGCGGAGGGGGAAATGGGGGAGAGCGTGGCGGGGGGGAAATGGGGGAGTGCGTGGCGGGGGGGAAAATGGGGGAGAGCGCGGGGGGGAAATGGGGGAGAGCGCGGGGGGGAAATGGGGGAGAGCGCAGGGGGGGAAATGGGGGAGAGCGCGGGGGGGAAATGGGGGAGCGCGCGGGGGGGAAATGGGGGACAGCGCGGCGGGGGGGAAATGGGGGAGAGCGCGGCGGGGGGGAAATGGGGGAGAGCGCGGCGGGGGGGAAATGGGGGAGAGCGCGGCGGGGGGGGGGAAATGGGGGAGAGCGCGACGGGGGGGAAATGGGGGAGAGTGCGGGGGGGAAATGGGGGAGAGCGCGGGGGGTAAATGGGGGAGAGCGCGGGGGGGTGAATGGGGGAGAGCGCGGGGGTAAATGGGGAGAGAGCGGGGGTGTAAATGGGGGAGAACGCGCGTTGGGTAAATGGGGGAGAGCGCGGCGGGGGGGAAATGGGGGAGAGCGCGGGGGGGAAATGGGGGAGAGCGCGGGGGGGAAATGGGGGAGACCGCGGGGGGGAAATGGGGGAGACCGCGGGGGGAAATGGGGGAGACCGCGGGGGGGGAAATGGGGGAGTGCGCGGGGGGTAAATGGGGGAGAGCGCGGGGGGGTTAAATGGGGGAGAGCGCGGGGGTAAATGGGGAGAGAGCGGGGGGGTAAATGGGGGAGAGCGCGGGGGGGGAAATGGGGGAGAGCGCGGGGGGGTAAATGGGGGAGAGCGCGGGGGGTCAATGGGGGAGAGCGCGGGGGGTCAATGGGGGAGAGAGCGGGGGGGTCAATGGGGGAGAGCGCGGGGGGTCAATGGGGGAGAGCGCGGGGGGTCAATGGGGGAGAGCGCGGGGGGGTAAATGGGGGAGAGCGCGGGGGGTCAATGGGGGAGAGCGCGGGGGGTAAATGGGGGAGAGCGCGGGGGGGGTAAATGGGGGAGAGCGCGGGGGGGTAAATGGGGGAGAGCGCGGGGGGGTAAATGGGGAGAGCGCGGGGGGGTAAATGGGGAGAGCGCGGGGGGAGTAAATGGGGAGAGCGCGGGGGTTAAATGGGGGAGAGCGCGAGGGGGTAAATGGGGGAGAGCGCAGGGGGTTAAATGGGGGAGAGCGCGGCGGGGGGGTAAATGGCTGAGAGCGCGGGGGGGTAAATGGGGGAGAGCGCGGCGGGGGGGGTAAATGGCTGAGAGCGTGGCGGGGGGGTAAATGAGGTAGAACGCGGCGGGGGGGGTAAATGGCTGAGAGAGCGGCGGGGTAAATGGGGGAGCGCGCGGGGGGTAAATGGGGGAGAGCACGGGGGGGGTAAATGGGGGAGAGCGCGGGGGGAGTAAATGGGGGAGAGCGCGGGGGGTAAATGGGGGAGAGCGCGGGGGGGTAAATGGGGGAGAGCGCGGGGGGGTAAATGGGGAGAGCGCGGGGGGGTAAATGGGGGAGAGCGCGGGGGGTAAATGGGGGAGAGCGCAGCGGTAAATGGGGAGAGCGCGGGTGGGTAAATGGGGGAGAGCGCGTCGGGGGGTAAATGGGGGAGAGCGCGGGGGGTAAATGGGGGAGAGTGGGGGGTATAAATGGGGGAGAGAGCGGGGGTGTAAATGGGGAGAGCGCGGGGGGGTACATGGGGGAGAGTGGGGGAGAGCGCGGAGGGGTAAATGGGGGAGAGCGAGGGGGGTGTAAATGGGGGAGAGCGCGGGGGGCTAAATGAGGGAGAGCGCGGGGGGGTAAATGAGGGAGAGCGCGGGGGGGGAAATGGGGGAGAGCGCGGGGGGGGGGTAAATGGGGGAGAGCGCGGGGGGTGAATGGGGAGAGCGCGGGGGTGTAAATGGGGGAGAACGCGCGTTGGGTAAATGGGGGAGCGCGCGGCGGGGGGGAAATGGGGGAGAGCGCGGGGCGGAAATGGGGGAGAGCGCGGGGGGGAAATGGGGGAGAGCGCGGGGGGGAAATGGGGGAGAGCGCAGGGGGGTAAATGGGGGAGAGCGCGGGGGGGTAAATGGGGGAGAGCGCGGGGGTAAATGGGGGAGAGCGCGGGGGGGTAAATGGGGGAGAGCGCGGGGGGTCAATGGGGGAGAGCGCGGGGGGTAAATGGGGGAGAGCGCGGGGGGGGTAAATGGGGGAGAGCGCGGGGGGGTAAATGGGGGAGAGCGCGGGGGGGTAAATGGGGAGAGCGCGGGGGGAGTAAATGGGGAGAGCGCGGGGGTTAAATGGGGGAGAGCGCGAGGGGGTAAATGGGGGAGAGCGCAGGGGGTTAAATGGGGGAGAGCGCGGCGGGGGGGTAAATGGCTGAGAGCGCGGGGGGGTAAATGGGGGAGAGCGCGGCGGGGGGGGTAAATGGCTGAGAGCGTGGCGGGGGGGTAAATGAGGTAGAACGCGGCGGGGGGGGGGGTAAATGGCTGAGAGAGCGGCGGGGGTAAATGGGGGAGCGCGCGGGGGGTAAATGGGGGAGAGCACGGGGGGGGTAAATGGGGGAGAGCGCGGGGGGAGTAAATGGGGGAGAGCGCGGGGGGTAAATGGGGGAGAGCGCGGGGGGGTAAATGGGGGAGAGCGCGGGGGGGGTAAATGGGGGGAGAGCGCGGGGGGTAAATGGGGGAGAGCGCGGGGGGTAAATGGGGGAGAGCGCAGCGGTAAATGGGGAGAGCGCGGGTGGGTAAATGGGGGAGAGCGCGTCGGGGGTAAATGGGGGAGAGCGCGGGGGGTAAATGGGGGAGAGTGGGGGGTATAAATGGGGGAGAGAGCGGGGGTGTAAATGGGGAGAGCGCGGGGGGGGTACATGGGGAGAGTGGGGGAGAGCGCGGAGGGGTAAATGGGGGAGAGCGAGGGGGGTGTAAATGGGGGAGAGCGCGGGGGGCTAAATGAGGGAGAGCGCGGGGGGGTAAATGAGGGAGAGCGCGGGGGGGGAAATGGGGGAGAGCGCGGGGGGGGGGTAAATGGGGGAGAGCGCGGGGGGTGAATGGGGAGAGCGCGGGGGTGTAAATGGGGGAGAACGCGCGTTGGGTAAATGGGGGAGCGCGCGGCGGGGGGGAAATGGGGGAGAGCGCGGGGCGGAAATGGGGGAGAGCGCGGGGGGGAAATGGGGGAGAGCGCGGGGGGGAAATGGGGGAGAGCGCAGGGGGGTAAATGGGGGAGAGCGCGGGGGGGTAAATGGGGGAGAGCGCGGGGGTAAATGGGGAGAGAGCGGGGGGGTAAATGGGGGAGGGCGCGGGGGGTAAATCGGCGAGAGCGCGGGGGTAAATGGGGGAGAGCGAGGGGGGTGTAAATGGGGGAGAGCGCGGGGGGGGGTAAATGAGGGAGAGCGCGGGGGGGTAAATGAGGGAGAGCGCGGGGGGGAAATGGGGGAGAGCGCGGGGGGTAAATGGGGGAGAGCGCGGGGGGTGAATGGGGAGAGCGCGGGGGGTAAATGGGGGCAGAACGCGCGTTGGGTAAATGGGGGAGAGCGCGGGTGTGGGGGGGTGTAAATGGGGAGAGCGCGGGGGGTAACTGGGGGAGAGCGCGGGGGGTAAATGGGGGAGAGCGCGGGGGGTAAATGGGGGAGAGCGCAGGGGGGTAAATGGGAGAGAGCGCGGGGGGGTAAATGGGGGAGAGCTCTGGGGGGGGTAAATGGGGGAGAGTGGGGGCGGTGTAAATGGGGGAGAGAGCGGGGGTGTAAATGGGGGAGAGCACGGGGGGTACATGGGGGAGAGTGGGGGAGAGCGCTGGGGGTTAAATAGGAGAGCGGGGGGGGTGTAAATGGCGGAGAGCGCAGGGGGGTAAATGGGGGAGCGCGTGTGGGGGTAAATCGGGGAGAGCGCGGGGGGTGTAAATGGGGGAGAGCGCGGGGGGGTAAATGGGGGAGAGTGGGGGGGTGTAAATGGGGGAGAGAGCGGGGGTGTAAATGGCGGAGACCGCGGGGGGGGGTAAATGGGGGACAGTGTGTGGGGGTAAATGGGTGAGAGCACGGTGGGGGGGAAATGGGGGAGAGCGCGGGGCGGAAATGGGGGAGAGCGCGGGGCGGAAATGGGGGGAGAGCACGGGGAGGTAAATGGGGGAGAGCGTGTGGGGTGTAAATGGGGGTGAGTACGGGGGGTAAATGGGGGAGCGTGCGGAGGGGTAAATGGACGAGAGCGCGGGGGCAAATGGGGAAGAGCGCAGTGGGGTAAATGGGGGAGAGCGGCGGCGGGGGGGCAAATGGGGGAGAGCGCGGCGGGGGGGAAAAATGGGGGGAGGGCGCGGGGGGGAAATGGGGGAGAGCTCGGGGGGGAAATGGGGGAGAGCGCGGGGGGAAATGGGGGAGAGCGTGGCGGGGGGGAAATGAGGGAGAGCGTGGCGGGGGGAAATGGGGAAGAGCGCGGGGGGAAATGGGGGAGAGCGCGGGGGTAAATGGGGGAGAGCGCGGGGGGTAAATGGGGGAGAGCGCGGGGGGGGGTAAATGGGGGAGAGCGCGGGGGGGTAAATGGGGGAGAGCGCGGGGGTAAATGGGGGAGAGCGCGGGGGGGTAAATAGGGGAGCGCGCGGGGGGGTAAATCGGCGAGAGCGCGGGGGGTAAATGGGGGAGAGCGAGGGGGGTGTAAATGGGGGAGAGCGCGGGGGGGGTAAATGAGGAGAGCGCGGGGGGGGGAAAATGGGGGAGAGCGCGGGGGGGGTAAATGGGGGAGAGCGCGGGGGGGTAAATGGGGGAGAGCGCTGGGGGGTAAATGGGGGAGAGCTCTGGGGGGGGGGGGGGGAGTGTAAATGGGGGAGAGCGCGGGGGGGCAAATGGGGGAGAGCACGGGGGGGGGTAAATGGAGGACAGCGCGGGGGGTGTAAATGGGGAGAGCGCAGGGGGGTAAATGGGGGAGAGTGCAGGGGGTAAATGGGGGAGAGCACGGGGGGTAAATGGGGAAGAGCGCGGGGGGGTGCAATTGGGGGTGAGTATGGGGGGGTAAATGCGGGAGCGCGCAGAGGGGTAAATGGGGGAGAGGGCGGGGGTAAATGGGGGAAGAGCGCGGGGGGGTAAATGGGGGAGAGCGCGGGGGGGTAAATGGGGGAGAGCGCGGGGGGGTAAATGGGGGAGAGTGGGGGGGTGTAAATGGGGGAGAGAGCGGGGGGTGTAAATGGTGGAGAGCGCGGGGGGGGTAAATGGGGGGAGCGCGTGTGGGGGTGAATCGGGGAGAGCGCGGGGGGGGGTGTAAATGGGGGGAGAGCGCGGGGGGGTAAATGGGGGAGAGCGCGGGGAGGTAAATGGGGGAGAGCGGTGGGGTGTAAATGGTGGAGAGAGCGGGGGTGTAAATGGGGGAGAGCACGGGGGGGTACATGGGGGAGAGTGGGGGAGAGCGCAGGGGGGTAAATGGGGGAGTGCGGGGGGGTAAATGGGTGAGAGCACGGCGGGGGGGGGAAATGGGGGAGAGCGCGGGCCGGAAATGGGGGCGAGCGCGGGGGGGAAATGGGGGAGAGTGCGGGGGGGAAATGGGGGAGCGCGCAGGGGGGGAAATGGGGGAGAGCGCGGGGGGGGGGAAATGGGGGAGAGCACGGGGAGGTAAATGGGGGAGAGGCGCGGGGGGTGTAAATGTGGGGTGAGTACGGGGGGGTAAATGGGGGAGCGTGCGGAGGGGTAAATGGGCGAGAGCACGGGGGTAAATGGGGGAAGAGCGCAGGGGGGTAAATGGGGGAGAGCGCGGGGGGTTAAATGGGGGAGAGTGGTGGGGTGTAAATGGGGGAGAGCGCGGGGGTGTAAATGGAGGAGCGCGCGGGGGTGTAAATGGGGGAAGAGCGCGGCGCGGGGGGAAATGGGGGAGAGCGCGGGGGGGAAATGGGGGAGAGCGCGGGGGGAAATGGGGGAGAGCGCGGGGGGGAAATGGGGGAGAGCGCGGGGGGGAAATGGGGGAGAGCGCGGGGGGAAATGGGGGAGAGCGCGGGGGGGGAAATGGGGGAGAGCGCGGGGGGGAAATGGGGGAGAGCGCGGGGGGGAAATGGGGGAGAGCGCGGGGGGGAAATGGGGGAGAGCGCGGGGGGGAAATGGGGGAGAGCGCGGGGGGGAAATGGGGGAGAGCGCGGGGGGGAAATGGGGGAGAGCGCGTGGGGGGGAAATGGGGGGAGAGCGCGGGGGGGGGAAATGGGGGAGAGCGCTGGGGGGGAAATGGGGGAGAGCGCTGGGGGGGAAATGGGGGGAGAGCGCGGGGGGGGGTAAATGGGGGAGAGCGCGGGGGGGGTAAATGGGGGAGAGCACGGGGGGGTAAATGGGGGGAGAGCGCGCGGGGGGGTAAATGGGGGAGAGCACGGGGGGTAAATGGGGGAGAGCGCGGGGGGTAAATGGGGAGAGCGCTGGGGGGTAAATGGGGGAGCGCGCGGGGGGGTAAATCGGCGAGAGCTCGGGGGGTAAATGGGGGGAGAGCGAGGGGGGTGTAAATGGGGGAGAGCGCGGGGGGGTAAATGGGGGAGAGCGCGGGGGTAAATGGGGGAGAGCGCGGGGGGTAAATGGGGGGAGAGCGCGGGGGGGTAAATGGGGGAGAGCGCGGGGGGGGTAAATGGGGGAGAACGCGGGGGGGGGTAAATGGGGAGAGCGCGGGGGGGTAAATGGGGAGCGCGCGGGGGGGTAAATGGGGAGAGCGCGGGGGGAGTAAATGGGGGAGAGCGCGGGGGGGTAAATGGGGGAGAGCGCGGGAGGGGTAAA